>NC_134486.1:242643806-242673806 GCF_040206685.1 Ascaphus truei | reverse complement strand
TTACATTCAGAACTAGTGCTTGTAATGTGTTGTTCAGATTTTGGAGTTCTTTAGGAACTTGTATGATGACATTTTTTATTTGTGTCATTTCTGATATCATCCTTTCATGCATCCTTTCATGCAGTGACATCATCCTTTCATGCATTGAGATCATTTCGGAATGGCGACGATTTTTTTCACCCAAGATTCGTTCTTCAGAAGCTGCAATTGCTGAGAAAGTGTCACGAGCAGGAGGACTTGAATACTGTGTTAATCCAGGAGTGTCAGCAACTTCATGGTCACTTGAGTCAATTTATCCGTGAGCGGAAACATCTGGTTCTAAAATTAAAAACATAAATGATCAACTCACATGGAACATTAACATTGTTTTATGCAATAATGATAGTTGTTGTGATAGTGGAACACATTAAATGTTGACATATTATGTATAATTTTTGGTCAATAAAAATTGTAATATTTTGCCCACAATTACGTCTCGACTCAGTGTGAATGATGAATGAATGATAGATTGTTGTAACATCACAACTCAAAGTTGAGACTTGAAAACGCACACAATACATGTTGTGTAATGAAACCGTACATCTCCTCTGTGTCATTAACTATTCATAAGTTCATCACATGTGAAACTCACATCTTTGAAACAATGTAATTAGCCATGGCAATGTACACATTATATGGTGTGTACGTCAAACACTCACCTTCCATTCTTGATGATGACATTGATGAGGCAGGTGAGGACACGTGTTCTGTCTGAGCTGGCACAGGTGACACAGGAGCTGGCACAGGTGACACAGGAGCTGGCACATGTGACACAGGAGCTGGCACAGGTGACACAGGAGCTGGCGGAGCAACTATATAGAAGAAAAACATCAGAAACGTACTTTATGTGAATTATGTACACATGACAGTATCTGTAGTGGGAGTACTGATGTAAAACTATCAACATTAATGAACGATATAACAATCATATGCTTAGCTCGATCTGTACATTATCCATCTTAACACAAATGTACTGCACCGACACACTTTATTCGAGCAAATACCCGGTATGTACCTGGCAGATACCTGGAATGCGCCGCACCTCACCTCTGACAAGCCTCGTTGCATTTGCCTTCCCAGCCTGGGTTCATGCCTGGCTGATGGGCGGCTGATCTGTTAAATGATAATGATTAGGATTTAATAGGTTGCAATGCTTCGCGTGTCTACCAGATGGCATAAATTCATGAATTGTAATGCAGTATATATATATGTACTGTGCAGTATTGCAGCCAGCGGGAATAAAATGCTTCAATCCCTGCTGGAAAATAACTCAATGCACTCGGGCAGAAAACAGTCACAAACCTCAATACACCCGGGTATACCCGAATTCGTGGGACTAGCCGAGCTCGAATAAAGTGTGTCGCCAGTGTACATGTTAACATGATGAAGATACATATTTTGGACAGCATACAACTTACATAGAATGTTAATGCAGATATGTATGAAGGTATGTGTACTACTATTCACTGGTCTGTTCTACATACACTGCATATGTTAGGCATTATTAGAGCCACAATAAGTGACATCACTGCCATGAATGAAAACAATACTCTATGATTACAATTCTGCACATAATTGTTTAACATTGTACGATATTTCTTCAAAATGAGTATGAACATGTAGGAGAAGCAGGGGTGGCGCGGAATGTGGGTGACACTCAGCATGTGTCGCTCACAGATGCTACTGGTGTGAGAAGGTGGCATGTCAGTTACGTTACAATAGTTATTTCAAACACTAATGACTAAGCTACGTTTTAATATATCGTCTAATGGTTGTTTAAAGTAGTCATATAATTAGCATTTCAAATGACTGTCATGAACTTAGCTTCACATTTTCACCTTCTACCACCTCTACCCCCTACCCCAACACTTCACCCCACCATGCCCCCATGAGCTGCCTCTTTTCCCCCCACCACACCCTCTGTTCACCTCTATGCTATGATTACATATTAGTTGAAGTTGTTTTAACACACAGGTACATGAGCGTAATTACAATATAAAGTTATCTATATATGATCACAATTTCATTCTATATGGTACATGTTGGAATGTATGCTCACATGATGCAACATGAACCACAAACAGAGCATTAATAACCAATTAGGGAATGTCTGTGTGAAAGTTCATCTTCGCCTTTCACTTGAGAATATTCCAGGCAGGACTTTAATATGCAGTAAGGGCCTGTTTAGAGGTATTACATAGATTCACAAATATATACATATATTCTATCAATATATAGATCGACAGATACATAAAATAGTGAATTATGGTTTTGGATCACATATACACAATAACCAAGAACAGTGATGACACCCATTAATGTCAGAAAGGATGACTGCGGGTGTGTTTAGTGGGTATGCATGTTAACCCTGTGTGTGATCCAAGCTGTGACCATACTTGAAGCTTAAACCTATAGGGGAAAGATGTGGAATGGTTTGTAAATGTAAAGATGGCCGTGTATGCTATTTTGAATATCATTACACATAATCCCTTCCTGCAGTTCAAGTGGTGTGTGCTGGCTCAAAATGGTGTAAGGCAGGATTGCAGAGCCAATACATGCAAATGAGCATACACATATAATATATATCTATATATATAGATATATATGAACTATCATCACCAAGCTGAATATATATATATATATATATATATATATATATATATATATATATATATATATAGAGAGAGAGAGAGAGAGAGAGAGAGAGAGATGTTTTTTTTTTTATAAAGGTATCATTTTGGCGGGAAGATACGACACGTGTAGTACAGTAGTACAGTAAGATGTTTCACCTGGTGGGAATTCATGTTCGTAGATTCCGATATCCCTGTCCCCTGGCAAACCCTCCACGACGACCGGAAGAAATTTTTCACGCATCTGCTCCTCCAATGGAGTTAACGTTAGAGCTGGTGCTGGCGGGCCGCCTCCAGTGCCAGAAGCATGCATCCGTAGTGCTTGGATTTTTTTTTTTAGATTCGCCTTGATATCATCAAATCTCTTCCTACAATTCGTCTGGCTCCTGACACGATTCCCACACGCAGACACAGCCACTGTAATTTGGTCCCACATTTCTTTCTTCACGGCTGAACTTGTCCATCCTTGAAATACATAACAATTATGTTAACTTAATATTTAATTTAATGACGAATACATAAAAAATGTGCTAACTGTTGAAAGAGATAGATAACATGCTGGTTTCTCTTGAATATGTGTGGCACATGAGTATTACATTTATGTGGAGCCATACAAAGCTAAGGAAGCTTGCGTGAATGTTAAATGAACATAGAAAATCACATTTTAAGGATTCTTAGGTTCGGTGTAAACTATGAAGGATTATGTGTGTAACAATCTACTATAATTGATAGATATTACAGATTATTAGTTCCCTATTAACACATGTGACATCATATACGAGAAAAAGTTTTGGAACAATAAATGCAAAGATTGACTTACCTACTAAATGGCCATACAGATGGTCATAGCGCTCCAAAATCCCTGTCACAAGAACTCTGTTTTCCTCTTTATTGAAACAAGGATTCTGTGGCCGCTCCAAACGTTTCTTCCAACCACGTCCAGCCACAGAGCTTGGCTGCTGCTGACTGGACTCTCCTTCTTCCAATGGAAGAGACTCCAAAAGCGCTACACCACCAGGTACCCCACCACCACCACACACCACACCACCACCAACAGACACTCCACCACCAGACACCCCACCACCACCAGCACTCACACTCACAGCAACACCACTCGCACTCACAGCAACACCAGTAGCACTCACAGCAACACCACTAGCACTCACAGCAACACCACTCCCCTGACTCCATAGTTTACTCAGATGCGTACTCACACGACTACCAGTACCACTCACACCAGCATCACTCCTCCCACGCTTCTCGGCCATACCTATAGCACTCACAAAGAACACGAAAGAAATGTAAACACAATCGCACTCAACACTTCAAACTGACAACATCAAAAAGATGTTAACAAAACAAAACAGGACAAACCAATCACAATACACAGCAACTCTCTCTCTCTCAATATCAAATCGGCCAGCTCTGTGTGTGTCTCTCTCTCTCTCTCTTTCTCCCAACAATACAGAGAATGAATAGAAATACACGCTGCCTTTAAATGGACCGCTCAATCAAGAACATGCTTGCTTCGCCAGATTCAGAAAGAAGTTCAATTGGCGAACATAACACGCCCTCGCCATGCTCGCCGATACACCCCTGTCTGATCGGCAAATAATCGCCATAGTAGGAACAAGTGTTTTCTGCTTGATTCGGCAGGGATTTGGCACTTATTGCATACGGCGAGGAAAAATCGCCAAAATCATGCCGATAGGGAACACTTGGTGATTGCACTTTTTCGGCGCTTAGTGCATGAGGGCCTAAGTCGGGGGCCCCCATGCCTCCTCTGGCTCTTGAGGAGAGCATCACTGTCCTTGAGACCCTAGGTCTCTTATCGTTCCAAATGAATTGGAGTAATAGTGATTGGATGTTCTTCAGAGCCGGACGCGGTACCGCGATGGGGAGGGTTTGGTAGTTGTACAATAACCTTGGGAGGACATTCATTTTAACGGAAACTATTCTCCCAAACCAGGAAATGTGGTGTTTTTTCCATGTTTCCAAGTCTTTTTTTAATCTGGTCAATTAGGGGGGGGGGGTAGTTATATTGGTAAAGGGTATTATAGGAGTTTGAGATTTTGACCCCAAGATATTTTATGTAAGTGGAGCTCCACTTGTATTTATAATGGGCTTGGATGAGTTTCCACGTCTGGGCCGGGAGGGAGATATTTAGGGCTTCTGACTTGTCTATGTTAACCTTATAGTCAAAGACCAACCCAAATTGGGTCAGTAGCTTTTGAAGGTTAGGGAGGGGGGCAAAGGGGGTCAGCGAGGGTCAGAATCACATCGTCCGCAAATAGGGATATTTTGTACTCTCGTTACGCAATTTGGATCCCCTTAATACTTTTTTCTTCTCTAATTTTGGCCGCTAGGGGTTCAATGGTTAGAGCAAATAGCAGGGGGGAAAGCGGGCAAGTCTGTCTGGTCCTGTTCCTGATTTTTATTGGATCCGAGAAGCCGCCTGATAGTTTGACATACGCTGTTGGATTTTGATAGAGGGCTCTCACTCCCTCTAGGAAAGGGCCACAGAAGCCAAACCTCAGAATTGTTTGGTCTAAAAAAGACCATTTGATTCTGTCGAACGCTTTTTCAGCGTCGAGGCTCAGAATCATTGCTTTGGATCCGGTGAGATGCACGTGGTCAATTATGTCCACAATTTTGCGGGTATTGTCGGAGGCCTGTCTTCCCGACACAAAGCCTACTTGGTCTACATTTATGAGTCTAGGGACAATTGGATTTAGCCTGTTTGCCAAGATCTTACTGTAGATTTTGAGATCATTGTTTAGCAGGGAAATGGGCCTGTAGTTACCGCAGAGGAGCGGGTCTCTACCCTCCTTATGAATTATAGCCAGATTTGCTGCTGTGATCGTAGCGGGGTTCGGCTCCCCTTGAAGGAAGGAATTGTATATGTCTAGTAGGTATGGGGAGAGGATTGGCATGAATATCTTATAGTAGGAGTTTCAAAAAACCATCTGGGCCCGAAGTTTTGGCTAACTTGAGTGATCTAATGGCTTCAGATAGTTCCTCTTGGGAGATGTTTTTGTTCAAATTCTCCACCTCTTCCAGGGATAGGGAGGGAAGGTTACACTGGTCTAGGTATTGTGTGATTGTATTAAGGCTAACCGGGTCCTGGGCTGGGGGATGAAGGTTGTATAAGTCCGAGTAAAAATCTGCGAATTCCTGTGCTATCTCTTTTTCTATGTATGTGATCTGTCCTTTTCTTGTCTGTATGCGTGCTATCTGAGATTTAACTCTGGTGCCCCTGAGCATTGAGGCCAGGAGCCTGTCAGCTTTATTGCCTTTATCGAAGTATTTTTGCTTTGACCACCTCAGTGCTTACTCTACTTCTTTGAGTTGGGTCTGTTTCAGGGCAGATCTAGCTAGATTTAGTTGTTTTAGCGTTTTTTAGATGCCGTGATTTTATGCTGCTGTTCTAGCTTGGTGATCTTATCTAAGAGGTCTTTTTGGATCTTAAGTTTAATTTTCTTTTTGTAAGAGGCGATTGAGATCAAGTCTCCCCTGATAGAGGCTTTATGGGCCTTCCAGAGCATGGCTGGGGCTGTGACGGAGCCTGCATTAATTTGAAAAAACATTGATAGGTTTTGACATATTGCTATTTCTGTATCAGGGCAGTTCAACATAGAATCATTTAATTTCCATTTGTATTGGGTATTTTTCACAAAGGGTAGGGATAAAGTAAGTTCGATCGGTGCATGGTCGGACCAGGTGATTGGACCTATGTTTGACTGGGAGGATGCCTGGAAGATGTTACTAGTACCTAGAAAATAATCGATCCTCGAGTAAGACTGATGAGGGGTGGAGAAAAAGGTATAGTCCCTTTGACCCTGGTGCTGAGCCCTCCATATGTCCACTAGTGAGTATTCCTCAATGATGTCTCTAAATTTCTTAGCTTTCTTTTGTGATTGGGTGGTATATTGAGTGAGAGAGGATGGTAGGAGGGTGGGGGCGGGGTTTGATTTGTCTAGTGCATGTGAGGCCACCATGTTAAAGTCTCCTCCGATAATAAGGGATGAGAGAGATTGCTGTTCCAAAGATTCAAGAAGGGTTCTTAGGAAGGGGAGTTGGTTATCGTTGGGGGCGTATATGTTTACAAGTGTAATTGGGGTGCCAGACAGGGTGCCCTGGATTACCAGGAACCGACCATCTGGGTCTAGGAGAGACTTGGCTAGAACAAAAGGGACACCGTTTCTTATAATGATGACTACTCCTCTTTTTTTGCTTGGCGAGGATGCTAAATATGCCTGGGGGAATACGCTTTTGAATGTATTGGGTGGGGTTGGGGAATTAAAGTGGGTCTCTTGGATGAGAACAATGTCACCCTTTGATTTCTTTAGGTCCTGAAGGACTAGCTTCCTCTTTTTTACTGAATTGAGGCCTTTGACGTTAAGTGAAATTAATTTGATGGAAGACATTGTACCATGGGGTGTATTCTCAGAGCTCCAGGCTCTGATGCTCTTGGATTTCCCATGTCAAGAGCTCCTTTTTTGGTCATAAGACGTAAGTCCATAGACGGTATGGAGGAAGATGGATTGGATGCTTCAGGGCAGCGGGGTGGAGGGGGGGAGGGTGGACACAATGGTGAAGAAAAGAGCAAACGGGCCTTTGTCAGGCCCAAGGAAAATAACCTTAATCACGAGAGTGAGAAAGGTGACGGGGTCAAACACCCCTGGAGATCAATCCAGGAAACCTGGAGTGGGAGAGGGAACCGGGCATATGGCCCGACACCCTCCGTGAAAGCAAACATACACGTTTGTTTAAGACCTAATGGTGGGAGAGCTGTTGTTCATCTAAATTTGCGGCGCTTTGTAGACTTTGGGCCTCGTGGGGCCGAGGGACTTGGGGCTGACTGAGAGGTGGAGGGATATACGTAGAGCAGGGGGGGGGGTAGGGGAGAGGGGGAAGGGAAAAATGGAGGATAGATTTCTTGTGCTCTTCAGATCTCAGTATACAGTCACATGTAACAATTATTTCTACATTTATTGATTTTTTATATAATCTAAGCAGGGTTTTTGATCTATACATTCTAGCGTCTTCCTAGTCACTCGTGGTAATTTCACATATCACAAAATACCTTTTACCAAAATCAGCATTGACATATTCCTTTGTCTCTTTGACTGGGGGGGGGGGGGAGGGGGAGGGGAGGGAGAGAGGGGGAGGCTGCTTTGCTTTATGGCTGCGTTTTCACATTTTGATAGCATATTCACTGCTCACAGAGTACTGTTTCGTTTGCCTTAGGGGGGAGGGGGTTTGGGAGGGGGAGGGAGAGGGTGGAGGTAGGAGAGGGGAGGGGAGGAGGGGAGGGGGGGGGTGAGGATGGGAGGGGGGGAGGGGATGGGAGGGGGGAGGGGAAGAGGGTGGGAGGGAGGGGGGGTTGCCTTGCTTTATGACTGCTTATTTATATATTAATATCATAATAACATCACAATAAGTAAAATTTCGGTTGCCCTAGGGGGGGAGGGAGGGGAGGGTTTAGAGGCTGCTTTACCCTTTTTGTTAAGTGGGGGGGAGAGGGCTTGTCCACAACATATTAACACAGTTATAGACATTTTCATAATTGGTGTTGATAAGTCCTCTGTGAGTCTTGTCACGTGTTATCTGTTCTGAGCTTTGCCTTCTGTTGGGGGGGCAGCTGATAGTAGATGGGGGGAACTGGGGGGGAAGGGAGAAGGGCGTGTGGGGAGAGTCTTATGGTATGTTAACAGTTTCAAAGGCATATAATTCCTCTTTTTGTTTGTTTGGGAGCTGGTGTGGTGATGGGGACCTAGGTCTGGGCTTTTCTGGGGGGAGGGGGGCAGGGGGGGGCACAGGGGATTGGAAGGGTTGGAGGTGGCTTGGTAGCGGTGGCAGGGTGAGGGGGGGTTTATTGGTAGCATATCAGGATCAGGGGAAAAGAGGGATCCAACCTGGTTGTGGCTGAACCCCCCTGGGTTGGAGACATAGTCCGCATCGGGAGCTTGGGTTTTCTCATGGGGGTGCAGCGTCTTGTTTGCTGGGATTGGAGGCCTCAGATTGAGGTCACCGCCTTCTAATTCCAGCTCCGCTGGGCTCTGAGTGGGGGGGGGCGGTGACAGCGGCAGCCCTGTTGACCTGACTGGCCTGAACACCGTAGCCCAGGAGCCAGCTGGAAGCGGGCATCTGCCGGGGAGGCCTCTCGCCAGCGGACATCATGCCCGCCGAGGACCTGGCATAATCTCCTCCGAAGAAGACAGGGCACCAGGGTCTCTGGTTTGGTCTGCGCTTGGGTGGAGCACCCCCTGGGACCGTGGAGGATCCCAGGCTCCGGTGATTGGCAGAGGGAAGGGGGGGAGGGTCAGGAGAGGCAGGTTGGGAAGGGAGGGGAGACTCTGGGGTAGGTGGGTAGGAGGGGAGACTCGGGGGGGAGGGGAAAAAAAGGGGGGGATAGGGGGGATTGGGAGGGTAGTGGGATGGTGGGGGAAAGGGCGGGGGGGAGTGAGTTGGGGGAAGGGTAAGGGTGGGCGGGTGTGGGGGGGTGTGGGGATAGGGACTGATGGAAGGAAGGCTTGGCTGAGATCTGGACGGCAATGCGCTGGATGATCTGTCGCTGATCATCTCAGCGTTTCTCTGCAGGGGTTGCGGTGCAGTGGCACCAATTGCAGAGAGTGGAGGTAGCAGGAACATCTGACAGGTGGGTGATCTTGGGCTCTCAGCGGGGGGGGGGGTTCCTCTAGCAGCTTTCATCTTTCAGGTCTATGTCAGCACACAGTAGGTCTGTAGCAGTGATTAGAGCTGTAGGTGGGTTTCCGGAGGAGTTAACTTTGCCAGACCATAATGGGAGGGGAGGGTAGTTGGCTCTAGTGTTGCTTCTGGCTCGCCAGATGTTCCGAGGCACGGGGGGTCTCAGTGGAGGTTGGTTTGTTGTTAGCTATAACGGATGCCTTGAGCCCTCAGTATTGTAGTTAAGGGTTTCATGTCTTTCCGTTTGTTGATCGTGAAAGCAGACAGGTCAGCAAAGATCTGCAGAGTGTCTTCTCCTATTTGAAGGTCTCCTGCCCCTCTGCTAGCCACCACAATTCTCTCTTTTGCGGCATAGGCATGCAGTTTGACTATGATGTCTCTGCGGCGGTTGGGGTCTGGAGATTTGGGACATAGGGCCCGATGGGCACGGTCCATCAGCAGCTCATGTTCTTGAAGGTCGGGCACTAGCTTCAGGAAGATCTTGCTCATGTAAGTCTGTATTGTCCGGGAGGATTGTTTCAGGAACATTCCTGATGCGGATGTTTTGTCTCCTTTGTCTGTTTTCCTGGTCATCAAGTGCATCCCTCAGCTCATTAATGAGGTGACCAAGCCTGTTCACCTCTTCCTCTGTGTTCGATTGGGTATGGCAGACCTCCTCTACCTTTGCTTCCAGGGCATCAGCTCGTGCGGCGAGGTTGCCTATATCAGACCTGAGGCCGTCTATGGCTGAAGACAAGTCTTCCTGGAACCCCCTTCTCATCTTATTAAATAGGGCCTCAAAGAAGTCCTTACCTAGGCCATGCTCAGGCAATTCAATCTGGGCCTGCTCCTCACTTATCCCGGCATGGTCGGGGTCCGCGACGCCATCTTGGATTTTGCCGGCCGGCTCCATCTGGCATTGCGTGGGCGCAAAGAACTTAGTAACCGGGTTTTGAGTGCACTTGTTCTTTGGTAGCATTGTGCCTACCTTGGGGGAGGTGTGGGGAGCTTTCTGGGGGACTTTGGTTCGTGGAAATTGCTCGATCTAACGTTTGCTTAGGAGGGTGTCAGGAGCTCCCTTCTCAGACAACCATCTCCGTTGACGTCACAGGAAGTCTCTCCGTGGCTTGCTTTTTAATAGTGGATTATTTTTGGTAGTTATATTTTGACTGATGGTAACTTTTTATGAATGGTTTGGTTTAACGATTTGAATAGTTCATTGTGTAATTGATTTGGATTGGATTGGAATTGATTTGGGATTTGATTAATTGATAGTAATTTATTTCTGTTTGATGGAATTGTATCTTGTTTACAATAGTTTATTTTATTTTTAACATTGATTGGAATAGTGTACATGATGCACAGATTATTTGTATCATGTATACACTGTACAATTCAATGATTTGATTGCCATTTGTTAGATATTGATTGGGAAATGATAATTATTTTCTTTTGATATGATCTTTTGTTATAATGTGGCTATATAATATTTAAAGTTTGATATGCAATGTGATGTATTGATTTGGATCGTTGGTATTTTTTTGGTGCATGCTTTTGTTAATCCTTAAACATTTCTTTGTATTTGGTTAATCATGTGTGTATATATATATATATATATATATATATATATATATATATATATATATATATATATATATATATATATATATATAGCAGTTTGAAAGAACCACAAGCACTCCGTCCGAATCAACAAAATACTGAGTGCAAATCCTATAAAATAAATTAGGCAATACGATACCGCATCAAGATGAAATATCAGAGGCAGCACTCCAAATGGTAATCAAAATATTGTATTGAATCAACAAGACATCATGCCAACGTTTCGGTCCTCACACAGGACCTTTATCAAGGTGATGTGATAAAGGTCCCGTTTGAGGACCGAAACGTTGGAATGATGTCTTGTTGATTCAATACAATATTTTGATTACCATTTGGAGTGCTGCCTCTGATATTTCATCTTGATGCGGTATCGTATTGCCTATATATATATATATATATATATATATATATATATATATATATATATATATATATTTAAATATATATATATATATATATATATATATATATATATATATATATATATATATAATAAAATAAAATAAAAAAGGTATCACCTAATACTGAGGAACACACACATATATATATATATATTGTGACAAACGCCCCTCTTTTGTAGTGCTGACGTCTGTCTGGGTTCTTCCCGACACAGTCTTCTAGGGTTAATTATACAACAAACAGGATCATGCAAAGTATTATGCTGCTTAACTCAGGCTTCTGCCTGCTTTATTTTCATCCAAGTAAGGTACTGCAGCTTTAACATGTGTAGGTTAGAGGTACTCAGATACTTTCCTTCAGCAGTTCACACATTTCAGTGTTACAATATTTCCCACACTGTTATTTCAAGAAATAAAACCAAAATCATATAAGCAAATCCTATCCCTTTCAGGGATCTAACTACACATCAGAATCAGTCTCTCTAACAGCTGCTGGCCAACTAAACTGGCTCCCCAGCTTAAAACAATGCTCTCTCATTTAGGGACACAAGATACAGCACAGTCTTTTAGCAACAGCAGTAATCATTTGTTTTGTCTTATCTGTTCGTGGTGTCCAGGCAAATCCTCTGGTACTGTCATACGTGGAGAGGCCGTCAACCTCGATACTGGATGCAGGAGAGTAGCGACACCCCCAGCCCCCAGGCTCCAAGGAGAGAGAGTGAAATGCAAAACCTCTCTGCTCTAAATACCTGTGCATGTGATTAGAAGAGCAGGTGAGGGAGAACTAGAGCCATTGTAATCTGTGGTCTGGATTTTCCATCCAGCTGCCTGAGGTAATGGGAAGCTGTGGAACGGATCATTTGTAACTATTCCTGCACTTTCTGCTCTAAAATGGGGCAGAAAGCTGCCTAACATCTTTGGAATATGTCACATATCCCCCTCCCCAGCTCACACCTACTGGGGTGAGCGGCCATGGACCTCACTGGGGTGAGCGTCCTACCTGAAATACTTGAGCTAACTCCTCAGTACAACATTAAGTATTCACATGACACGAATATGAACTTCATTATATAATTTACCAACTAAAAGGGCCATCAACCCTGTATATTAATTTGTAGTTTAGCTACATTTTCAACACAGAGAACCAATATAACACTGTACCCTTGACAAAATGCTTATTCTAGAGGCCTAATATACCTTAACTACAATAGCTTATTTGCATAGTTAAGTGTCCGTGACATAGTCCACACGTGTAATAACAAAAAAATATCGGTCAATTCCCCAAACACATTTTTTTTTTTTTTTTTTTTGACTTCCAGTCCATTATATTTCTTGACTTTATTTCATAGGCCGCTGCAAACTGCAAATGACTGGACTGTTTCTTTAGCTTCTGACGGAACTCTGGGCCCGGATAGTCTTTGTCTTTATATTGTGGCCCAGAGTGGCGAGATCCGGAAAAATTCAAGGCCAGCGTTGACCTTCGTCGCTTTTGATTTGCGACCTTTGAACCTTTAAGGTACTTCTTACTGCCATGTATTTTCTCACGACCATCACTCTCAGAGATTTGGGATTTTTCCTTTGGGGCAATTATATGGTACTTAGAAGATGAAGCACTGACTACCTGGAGCACCTTCACCTTGATGGGGCTCTCACTAACTCCGGCTGTACCCTGTGGCATTTTACCTTTGCAGCCGGCAGGCATATAGTCTTGGACCTCTCTTTCCTGAGGTCTACATTTATTCAGGCGGAAGTACCGCTGGATAACCAGTGACGCATTTCTCAGGGTTTGATAGCGAATCCTGTTCTGTGTCATCCTAGTCAGAGACTGGATTTTTATAGTTGCTCCTTTCATAATGAGGAAACTGTTTCGTACCATGCGGGCACGGTAGAATGATTGAAGAACACAGGCTGCTTTATTCCGGTGATTGAACACACGAATTTTCATCCCTCTGTAGGCAGCCTGTAGGATGATAGTTGCGGCGCGTTTATGCTGATAATTTTCTCTTTCCCTTCTTCCTTGGATAAGAGCTTTGCAGTGCTTCTGAATTATTCTAATGCTTTTCTCCTTTTTCAAAATGTTAAGATCCTCCACGAGAGAATTCTGTTTTGTGCATACATCTCGCAATTCTGTTCTCAGAGCGTCCATTTCTTCCTGGTGCTGGCTCTGAGTGTGCATCAGTGCTTCCTGCACTTCTAATTTTTCCTGAGTCAACTGTTTCTTTATTTTTTCTGCTTGGTCAGTCAAATCTGAATTTTCCAATTTCAGAGTCTCATTTTCTTGCTTTACAGTCTCTAACTCACTTATGGCAATCTCATGGGTTTGCTTCAACATTCCCAGCTCTGTGTTCAGACCGTGGCCCTCCAGGCGCAAGTGTTGCACCTCTGTGCTGAGCGCATGAACCTCTTGTAGAGCCTTCCCGTATTTCTGTTTTAGGATAGCAATCAATTTGTCAGACTTAATCTGTTTTTCATCCATGGTGACAATTACGGTGTTGGCCTTTTCCAGACTAGTCGTCACCTCTTCCAGCTCACTCCGTAAGAGAGACTCTGTTTTCTTCAAAGCCTCGTGCTCTTGTAAAGCTGGAAGTATACACCTCTGTAACTCGGCGTTCGCTTCTCGCACCTTATTGTTAGATTCTTGCTCCTTCTTCCAACATTCTCGCTCCTTCACCAAATCCTGCCACAGGACTTCATAATTATGGCGGGCAGCTTGGAGTGCAGAAACCAAAGCCTCTTTATCCTGGTTCAAGGATTCAGCTTCCCTTTGCTCCTCCTTTTCCTTTGCCACTGTTCCCGTGACAATTCTGCCGATCACTCCGGTCTGCAGCACATCTCGGCGCCTTTCTGACGCATGTCCTGACAGCGCAGGTTCAAGTGGCTCGGTCACTTCCCCTGTGACTTGAGGGACAGTTTTCTTTTTCTTCTTCTTTCTTTTTGCTTTATTAGCTCCAGAGATATCAGTGGTACTTGGCACACACTCACTGGTATCAGCTTCCACATCTTGCTTGCACACATAGGGCGTTGCTTGCTTTTGCAGCTGTTTGTCTTTGAAAATTTTGGGGCACACATCTTCCATGTGACCTACTTTATGACAGACCCAGCATACTAAATTCATCTGTGGGTACGGCTCTCATCCAGGGGCCACATCCGAGTCGTCGTCATCATCATCATCATCGTATGGCCTGAAGGGACACTGTTTTTCATGATTATGTATATTACAAAATAAACATTTCACGTCGGCCATTTTAGAAACCTGGCAGGAACAATTTGCTAGCTGCAATTTCACTCCCTTCAGCAACTTGCATACAGCACTTGCTAGCTGCAAATTCACTCACTTCAGCAAAATGCATTAGCTTTACAAACAGCACTTGCTAGATGCAATTTTTTTTTTTCAGCAAAACATTTTGGTTTTCTGTTTGGGTTCAGGGTGCTATTGCATCCACACTTCACACATTCTCTGTGTATGCTAGAAGCACAACTGATATACACATTGGGACAGACTTCACTCATAGCATCTGTACTTTAGTTCAGCTCGGCGGCCATTTTAAACCCCCGCATTTATTTGCAAACCCACAGACTTTTTAGTGTCGACCCGCATTCTCCACCATATGTGACAAACGCCCCTCTTTTGTAGTGCTGACGTCTGTCTGGGTTCTTCCCGACACAGTCTTCTAGGGTTAATTATACAACAAACAGGATCATGCAAAGTATTATGCTGCTTAACTCAGGCTTCTGCCTGCTTTATTTTCATCCAAGTAAGGTACTGCAGCTTTAACATGTGTAGGTTAGAGGTACTCAGATACTTTCATTCAGCAGTTCACACATTTCAGTGTTACAATATTTCCCACACTGTTATTTCAAGAAATAAAACCAAAATCATATAAGCAAATCCTATCCCTTTCAGGGATCTAACTACACATCAGAATCAGTCTCTCTAACAGCTGCTGGCCAACTAAACTGGTTCCCCAGCTTAAAACAATGCTCTCTCATTTAGGGACACAAGATACAGCACAGTCTTTTAGCAACAGCAGTAATCATTTGTTTTGTCTTATCTGTTCGTGGTGTCCAGGCAAATCCTCTGGTACTGTCATACGTGGAGAGGCCGTCAACCTCTATACTGGATGCAGGAGAGTAGCGACACCCCCAGCCCCCAGGCTCCAAGGAGAGAGAGTGAAATGCAAAACCTCTCTGCTCTAAATACCTGTGCATGTGATTAGAAGAGCAGGTGAGGGAGAACTAGAGCCATTGTAATCTGTGGTCTGGATTTTCCATCCAGCTGCCTGAGGTAATGGGAAGCTGTGGAACGGATCATTTGTAACTATTCCTGCACTTTCTGCTCTAAAATGGGGCAGAAAGCTGCCTAACATCTTTGGACTATGTCACAATATATATATATATATATATATATATATATATATATATATATATATATATATATATATATATATATATATATATATAATATATATATATATATATATATATATATATATATATATATATATATATATATATATATATATATATATATATATATATATATGTTCTTCAGTATTAGGTGATACCTTTTTTATTTTATTTTATTTTATATATATATATATATATATATATATATATATATATATAGGCAATACGATACCGCATCAAGATGAAATATCAGAGGCAGCACTCCAAATGGTAATCAAAATATTGTATTGAATCAACAAGACATCATTCCAACGTTTCGGTCCTCAAATATATATATATATATATATATATATATATATATATATATATATATATATATATATATATATATATGCTGTACATACATACATACATACATACAGTGGCGACACACTTTATTCTCGCTCGGCTAGTCCAGCGAATTTGGGTATACCCGGGTGTATTCAGGTTTCTGATCGTTTTCTGCCGGAGTGTATAGCGTTATTTTCCCGGCAGGGATTTAAGCATTTTATTCCGGCTGGCTGAAATACTGCAATGCAGTGTAAAAACACATGGTGGCACTTGCGAGCTTTTCTCTTTGAAGCCGTCCCCTATAATGAATTGTAATGCAGTATATATACTGTATATATATATATACTGTATAACAACTACCCTATAACCCCTAACATACAGTACTGTACACATACAGTACTGTATATGCACATACATAAATGATACGGGTATGGGCGGCGGGGGCGAGATGTGTTTGCAGCAGAGAGAGAACCGCTGCTCTCTCTCTGCGCAAACATCGGCACATTAAAAATTATTTTAAATACATTTTTATTGATAGTGTAGATGTGCAGGGGGTCTCCAGAGCTGAACCGCGTTGGTTTCAGGTCTGGGGACCCCCTGCTCCCCGAGATACAGCCCCCTTTATGAGGTGCCGGTATCCCTCTGCTTGGTTTAAAGGGCCCGATCACGTGATCGCGGCCTGTAAACCAAGCAGAGCAGAGGGATACCGGCACCCCCTTAAAGGGGCCTGTATCTCGGGGAGCAGGGGGTCCCCAGACCTGAAACCAGTGCGGTTCTGCTCCGGAGACCCTCTGCACATGTACAGTATAAATAAAACACATATACAGTATACAGTAAATAAACACTCGTTCTTTACCTTAGCGGCTATGCGCTATCGAAAAGAAGCAGCATTTCTGTATTTTAATAATATTGTACAGTGAGCAGGGGGTTCCCTGAGCCAGAAATTAATGCTCAGGGATCCCCCCTGCTCCTGCTCAATATTATTAAAAATACAGAAATGCTGCTTCATTACCATAGCGGATAGCCGCTAAGGCAATGAAGGGGTTAACCCACCGTGCCCGCTTTATTGTGGGTAGTTGGGATGGGTGAGGTGGGTATTTGGCCCTTGGTTTGAGTTTAGGACTTGCGGGTGGTTGCGGGTGCACTTAACCCCTTCACGACCGTAGCAGTTAATACCGCTACGGTCATGAAGGGGTTAAGCCCTCCCGCTACCCCCCCGCAAGCCTTAAACAAGCACCGTTTGGGCTAATACCCCCTTCACCCACCCCCGCTACCCACAATAAAAAAAACTCACACACAGCAGCCGCCAAAAAATAAATAAATAAATCTAAATAAATAAATAAATGACATTAAATACATTTGAAATACATTTTTATTGATAGTGTAGATGTGCAGGGGGTCTCCGGAGCTGAACCGCGTTGGTTTCAGGTCTGGGGACCCCCTGCTCCTCGAGATACAGCCCCCTTTATGAGGTGCCGGTATCCCTCTGCTTGGTTTAAAGGGCCCGATCACGTGATCGCGGCCTGTAAAGCAAGCAGAGCAGAGGGATACCGGCACCCCCTAAAGGGGCCTGTATCTCGGGGAGAAGGGGGTCCCCAGACCTGAAACCAACGCGGTTCAGCTCCGGAGACCCTCTGCACATCTACACTATCAATAAAAATGTATTTTAAATGTATTTATTTATATTCATTTATTTATTTATTTATTTAGATTTATTTATTAATTGTGCTGCTGCTGCATGTCCTAAACTCACACCAAGGGCCAAACACCCCCTTCACCCCCGCTACCCCCAATAAAAAAATTCACGCACAGCAGCCCCACAATTAATAAATAAATATAAATAAATAAATAAATACATGAAGAGAAATAAATATATACTGTATATATATATATATATAATAACAATCCCTATACATATACAGTATATACTGTGTATATATACTGTATACATACATATATATATGTGTATATATATATATAGATATATACAGCATATATGTACACACAGTATATACACACACATGATGAACCAATATACAAATACATGTACTGTAGAATGGTTATCAAAATCATACTGTCCTACAAATAACGCTTCTCTATACAGACAATAATAATAATCCATTTAATAATCCTAACTGATCTTACAATATAAAACATAACATTCCAATCCACACAGTACATTGCATTTACATTGTATAAATGATGCATAAAATCTATGCACCATATACATTCTGCAAATGAATGTTAACAATATAATTGCAAGCTACTGTACCAGTAAATACAAACACTTCCAAACAAGTCAACTATTTTAACCAATCAAGTAAACAAAAATCAATATATACTGTAAGTACCAAACAGAAAACACAATTTAAAACCAAAGCTACACTACCGACACACTTTATCTCACTGCGGCCAGATCCGCAAGCCGGGAGATTTCCCGGCTTGCTAGTGGCCGCCCCTCGGCGTGCCGCGCGTCATAGACGCGCGGTCACGCGTCTTCGGGAGCGTGCGCCCCCTGCACGCTCGTCCAGGGGCTCCCCGAGGGAGCCCTGGTGTCCCGCGATCGCGGGACAGCGTCAGGGGGTTCCGGGGGACCCGGCGGACCCGGCAGCGGTAGGGAGAGCGCCCCGATCGGAGGGCGCTCTTCCGCTGCTTCGGCGCGCGCCCGTCACTCTCGGGCGCGCGCCAGGCTACTGCTGCGGCCAAGAACGGGCAAATGCTCGAATAAACTTGGCCGCAGCAGTAACCCTTACAATACCAAGGATTACATCTATCTAATTGTAAAAAACCTTATACATTATACACAGCATTGCAATAAACAAAATACATGATGAACAATACAGTACATCCCCTGTATCTCCCTGCCTTCAGTGTAATCTGTTTAAAGCCCCCTCCCCCCTAATGTCTCTGTTAAACAGATTACACTGAAGGCAGAGAGATTTAACAGAAACATTAGGGAGGGGGGAGGGGTCTTTAAACAGATTAAACTGAAGGCAGAGAGATGTTTCTGTTACAGTAAATCTCCCTCCCTGCATTGCTGTCAGTGCAGTGTATGTAAATGTGGGGAGGGGGGGACCCAATGTGCATACTGTGAGGTCTAACCACCCTCACCCCCTACCCACATACCGTTACCCCCCCCATCCTGGCCATGGCCCCTCTGCTTCTGCAAAACTGAGACAAAAATTAAAACATCCAAAGTAATATCCCCTAACCCCTTAATCACCATAGCGGTTATTAACCGCTACAGTCATGAAGGGGTTAACCCACCCTCACCCACCACTCGGGATGCCTACATACCCTCCCACACTAACCCCCCCCCCCCCGTGAGGCCTAACCACCCAGTCAGTACCCACAAGGGAGGCCTACCCACATACCGTTGGGGAAACACCCCACCCCCAGTACCCACAATAAAAACAGTACAATGACCCACAATAAACAGCATTATATTTATTAAATACATTACCCACCCCCTGTGCCCCCCCCCATAAATACAAGATGTATCCTTTTACATACAGGGTTCATACCGCAGCCCCATACTAGTCCCCGGTGGGCTGGCAGGGCACCTGGACAGACCTACAGTTTACCAGCAGCCCTTTTTACACAGGTTCTGGAGGCCTGCTGGTGGATCCTGCCAGCGCCATGGCACCCAGGTGGTCTCCTTGGGCACCGTGGGCCACAATTGAGTTCCCACGGTAGGCCCAAGGATGTCTGGGAGCCCCGGGTCAAACCCACAGGTGTCTGCGGGGCCTCGGGTGGTTCCCTTGGGGGTCTGGGGAACTCACTGGTGCTCACTACGGGTCCGCGGTGCCCCCACAGAAGTGGGACCACACATCATCATCCCCGCATGTGTCACCCGTGGAACCACCAGCCTGATACCCTTGGGATACCCGAGAATACCCGGAGGTGGTCTCCATAGGCCCCACGCAGAACCATGGAATCAAAGCCTGAATGTAAAAAAAACAAACCTGGCCTATACATTCAATACATACACCCTCCCCCCCAACACCTACAGTACAATAATGTGCAAAATAACTATTATCCAGATATGGATAATAGATTAATTGCCCATTATTAAAAACATTAACTAGCATATACAAATAAATAAAGTACTACTGACCTCATCAATACAAAGTGTCCGTTGCCAGCAAAATCCTTGTCTTGTCCACAACATACATAGCAAATACAAAGCCAATACATTGCAATTACATTCAGATATCAATTAACCCCTTAAACACCTTATCAGATAATAACCGCAAAGGTAATTAAGGGGTTAAGCCACACAGGACCGATACCCACCCTTCACCCATGAATTTGTACTGTGGCTTCATCATGCAACTATATATATATACTGTATATATATACAGAGAGACAGAGAGAAAGAGAGAGAGAGAGAGAGAGAGAGATACATTATATATATATATATATATATATATATATACACACGTTATATACACAACCATGATAAACCAATATACAGTACAAATAAATGTAGAAGGGTTATCAAAAGCATACTGCCCTACAACCAAACACTTCTCCATACAGACACTACATTAAAATCAATTTCCTTTAAAAATCCTAACTGATCTCACAATCTACTGTATATCATCACAAACCAATGAAAAACCTCACATTCCAATATATATGATGCATAAAATCTATGCACCATATACATTCTGCAAATGAATCAACCAAGTAAACAAAAATCAAAAGCCAATACATTGCAATTACATTCAGATATCAATTAACCCCTTAAACACCTTATCAGATAATAACCGCAAAGGTGATTAAGGGGTTAAGCCACACAGGCCCGATACCCACCCTCACCCATTAATTTGTACTGTGGCTTCATCATGCAACTATATATATATACTGTATATATATACAGAGAGACAGAGAGAAAGAGAGAGAGAGAGAGAGAGAGATATACAGTATATATATATATATATATATACACACGTTATATACACACCCATGATAAACCAATACACAGTACAAATAAATGTAGAAGGGTTATCAAAAGCATACTGCCCTACAACCAAACACTTCTCCATACATACACACTAAATTAAAATCAATTTCCTTTAATATTCATAACTGATCTCTCAATCTAAATCATCACTAAACCTCTGAAAAGCCATTTAAACAACTTACATTCCAATATAAATGATGCCTAAATATCTATGCACCATATACATTCTGCAAATTAATCAACCAAGTAAACAAAACTCAATTAGCAATCATTATTTACATCCCTATCAATTCACACTAGATCCCGAACAATAAAACCATTAACAAATTCACGCCTAGAGCAGAACAATTAAGCCTTTGAAAAAATATAAGTACCGACAAAAATACAACCTTTACAAACCAAGCCTATGCCTGACCTTCCTCAAACACACAATACAATACCAAGGAATACTACATCTATCTAATTTTAAAATACTTTAAACTCACAATAAAGCATACTGTAGCAGCATACACAAAATAATTTAAAACACATCTAATCCAGCTTTTAAAACAACATCATTTCTTACCCTGTACTGTACTGTATGTATATATATCTCTAGACATATATACATACATACATACAGTGGCAAGTAATGAAATACCACAAAAAAAAAAAATACACATGTTAAAAAACCTTTTGAAAAAATTAACAAGTTAAATAAAATACATTTCTTTACTGTAGTTCACTTACCATTACTTGCCCCCACCGACTCCCGTTGCGCAGCTTACTCACGAACCAATCCACGATCTGGAACCCATAAAATAAAAAACCATAAAATAATAAACATTAAACTAAAAATCCAAATCAATCCACGGGTCTTCTATCTGTAATCCATCTTCATCTGTGTTCTTCTTTCTTCTATCTCCTTCCAGCGGGGCGGGGCGGGGTCTTCTCCCCGTCTGCGGCCACGCCCTGGTCTTCTTTCTTGGCCGGAGGTCCTTCCTCCACGGCGTCTGGCTTCAAAATGAGACAACATAGGCTTTTAAAGGCCTATGACGTCACATTTTGCGTCATGGTTCCCACGGTCCTGATTGGGCCATGAAAACCATGTGTTTTGGCCGACAAAAAAAAAATGATGACGTCACTTAAAGGGAATGAAAGCACAGCCAATCAGAATGGCTTTGCTTCAATTGCCTTTAAGATGACGTCATGAAAAGGCACATGGCCGCCCTCACATGGTATGGTAGCCAATCAGAGCGTGGGAACTTTATCCCTACTCTTATGTTATGAAAATTAAAGGAAATTGATTTTAATTTAGTGTGTATGTATGGAGAAGTGTTTGGTTGTAGGGCAGTATGCTTTTGATAACCCTTCTACATTTATTTGTACTGTATATTGGTTTATCATTGTGTGTATATAACGTGTGTATATATATACTGTATATATATCTCTCTCTCTTTCTCTCTGTCTCTCTGTATATATATACAGTATATATATATAGTTGCATGATGAAGCCACAGTACAAATTCATGGGTGAGGGTGGGTATCGGGCCTGTGTGGCTTAACCCCTTAATCACCTTTGCGGTTATTATCTGATAAGGTGTTTAAGGGGTTAATTGATATCTGAATGTAATTGCAATGTATTGGCTTTTGATTTTTGTTTACTTGGTTGATTCATTTGCAGAATGTATATGGTGCATAGATTTTATGCATCATATACACTAGCGACATCTTTAATTCGAGTGAATGCCGGCGGCATGCCGGGATCTACCCCAGCTGCCGCCAGTCAAAAACGCGCGCCGCCGCGTTTCCCCCACGCACCCCCCCTCCACATCGCGCGCAATTACCCAACCAAAGACACCCCGAACCCGGCTTCTACTTTGCCCCTCTGCTTCCCCGCACCCCCGCTTACCTAGATTTGAACTCCAGGGGTGTCGGGGAAGCCTGGGGAAGCCGGGGAAGACGGGGAAGCCGGGCGCGCTTGTGACTGTGACGTCACAGTGCGCCGCCACGCGCCGCGGCTACCCGCTTCCCAGCCTCATACAGCCAGCGGCATTTGCTCGAATAAGAGCTGCCGCTGCTGTATATTGGAATGTGAGGTTTTTCATTGGTTTGTGATGATATACAGTAGATTGTGAGATCAGTTAGGATTTATAAAGGAAATTGATTTTAATGTAGTGTCTGTATGGAGAAGTGTTTGGTTGTAGGGCAGTATGCTTTTGATAACCCTTCTACATTTATTTGTACTGTATATTGGTTTATCATGGGTGTGTATATAACGTGTGTATATATATATATATATATATATATATATATATATATATATATATATATATATATATATATATATATATATATATATATATATAAATATACACTGTATATATCTCTCTCTCTCTCTCTTTCTCTCTTTCTCTCTTTCTCTATGTATATATATATACAGTATATATATATATAGTTGCATGATGAAGCCACAGTACAAATTAATGGGTGAAGGGTGGGTATCGGTCCTGTGTGGCTTAACCCCTTAATTACCTTTGCGGTTATTATCTGAAGAAGTCAGTCAATCTGATGAAACGCGTAGGGAAGGTGTGCAGTGGACTTTCCAACGCTTGCTATTTGAACTGCTGAGAATCTGTACCGGTCCGGTATCTTGGACGATTCCCGTGAAGTCATCCGCTGGTCCGCGGCATCAACCGTCCCCGGTGGGAACTAAAGATCAACTGGTGGTGTGTACCGGGTGAGAGACCATCGTGGAGCGCCTGATACGTCAGTTCCTGCAGGCAGTGAACAACGGAGGCAGAATTCTGTTCCAGTGGAGTCACGGAGGGACTACAGCAGCAAAGCAGCGTTTCCTGGTCCTAGGAGCATGAGTATTACTCATACAATGCTTTTAAATGTTTTATGTTTGTGAGTTCATTTTTATTGAGATTTTTGGGAATTAAATATATCGATTTTTGCACAGTAATGCACTAGGATTTGGCGCTTTTTTTCTTATACACTACCGACACACTTTATTAAAGTGTGGCCGGTACCGCAAGCCGGGAGATTTCCCGGCTTGCTAGTGGCCGCCCCTCGGCGTGCCGCGCGTCATAGACGCGCGGTCACGCGTCTTCGGGAGCGTGCGCCCCCTGCACGCGCGTCCAGGGGCTCCCCGAGGGAGCCCTGGTGTCCCGCGATCGCGGGACAGCGGCAGGGGGTTCCGGGGGACCCGGCGGACCCGGCAGCGGTAGGGAGAGCGCCCCGATCGGAGGGCGCTCTTCCGCTGCTTCGGCGCGCGCCCGTCACTCTCGGGCACGCGCCAGGCTACTGCTGCGGCCAAGAACGGGCAAATGCTCGAATAAACTTGGCCGCAGCAGTATCTTTATATATATATATATATATATATATATATATATATATATATATATATATATATATATATATATATACACTGTATATATCTCTCTCTCTCTCTCTCTCTCTCTTTCTCTCTGTCTCTCTGTATATATATATATACAGTATATATATATATATATATAGTTGCATGATGAAGCCACAGTACAAATTAATGGGTGAAGAGTGGGTATCGGTCCTGTGTGGCTTAACCCCTTAATTACCTTTGCGGTTATTATCTGATAAGGTGTTTAAGGGGTTAATTGATATCTGAATGTAATTGCAATGTATTGGCTTTGTATTTGCTATGTATGTTGTGGACAAGACAAGGATTTTGCTGGCAACGGACACTTCGTATTGATGAGGTCAGTAGTACTTTATTTATTTGTATATGCTAGTTAATGTTTTTAATAATGGGCAATTAATCTATTATCCATATCTGGATAATAGTTATTTTGCACATTATTGTACTGTAGGTGTTTGGGGGGGAGGGTGTATGTATTGAATGTATATGCCAGGTTTATTTTTTTTACATTCAGGGTTTGATTCCGTGGTTCCTTGTGGGGCCTATGGAGACCACCTCCGGGTATTCTCGGGTATCCCAAGGGTATCAGGCTGGTGGATCCACGGGTGACACATGCGGGGATGATGATGTGTGGTCCCACTTCTGTGGGGGCACCGCGGACCCGTAGTCTGCGGGGATGACGATGTGTGGTCCCACTTCTGTGGGGGCACCGCCGACCCGTAGGTGCGGGGATGATGATGTGTGGTCCCACTTCTGTGGGGGCACCGCGGACCCGTAGTGAGCACCAGTGAGTTCCCCAGACCCCCAAAGGAACAATCCGAGGCCCCACAGACACCTGTGGGTTTGACCCGGGGCTCCCAGACATCCTTGGGCCTACCGTGGGGACCCAATTGTGGCCCACGGTGCCCAAGGAGACCACCTGGGTGCCATGGTGCTGGCAGGATCCACCAGCAGGCCTCCAGAACCTGTGTAAAAAGGGCTGCTGGTAAACTGTAGGTCTGTCCAGGTGCCCTGCCAGCCCACCGGGGATTAGCGTGGGGCTGCGTTATGAACCCTGTATGTAAAAGGATAAATCTTGTATTTATGGGGGGGGGGGGGCACAGGGGGTGGGTAATGTATTTAATAAATATAATGCTGTTTATTGTGGGTCATTGTACTGTTTTTATTGTGGGTACTGGGGGGTGGGAGGCGGAGTTCGCCAACGGTATGTGGGTAGGCCTCCCTTGTGGGTACTGACTGGGTGGTTAGGCCTCACGGGGGGGGGGGGTTAGTGTGGGAGGGTATGTAGGCATCCCGAGTGGTGGGTGAGGGTGGGTTAACCCCTTCATGACTGTAGCGGTTAATAACCGCTATGGTGATTAAGGGGTTATGGGACATTACTTTGGATGTTTTAATTTTTGTCTCAGTTTTGCAGAAGCAGAGGGGCCCATGGCCAGGATGGGGGGGGTAACGGTATGTGGGGGTAGGGGGTGAGGGTGGTTAGACCTCACAGTATGCACATTGGGTATCCCCCTCCCCACATTTACATACATTGCACTGACAGCAATGCAGGGAGGGAGATTTACTGTAACAGAAACATCTCTCTGCCTTCAGTTTAATCTGTTTAAAGACCCCTCCCCCCTCCCTAATGTTTCTGTTAAATCTCTCTGCCTTCAGTGTAATCTGTTTAACAGAAACATTAGGGGGGAGGGGGCTTTACATCTCTCTGCCTTCAGTGTAATCTGTTTAACAGAAACATTAGGGGGGAGGGGGGCTTTAAAACAGATTACACTGAAGGCAAGGAGATACAGGGGATGTACTGTATTGTTCATCATGTATTTTGTTTATTGCAATGCTGTGTATAATGTATAAGGTTTTGTACAATTAGATAGATGTAATCCTTGGTATTGTAAGGGTTAGCTTTGGTTTTAAATTGTATTTTCTGTTTGGTACTTACAGTATATATTGATTTTTGTTTACTTGATTGGTTAAAATAGTTGACTTGTTTGGAAGTGTTTGTATTTACTGGTACAGTAAGCTTGCAATTATATTGTTAACATTCATTTGCAGAATGTATATGGTGCATAGATTTTATGCATCATTTATACAATGTAAATGCAATGTACTGTGTGGATTGGAATGTTATGTTTTATATTGTAAGATCAGTTAGGATTATTAAATGGATTATTATTATTGTCTGTATAGAGAAGCGTTATTTGTAGGACAGTATGATTTTGATAACCATTCTACAGTACATGTATTTGTATATTGGTTCATCATGTGTGTGTATATACTGTGTGTATATATATGCTGTATATATCTATATATATATATATACACATATATATATGTATGTATACAGTATATATACACAGTATATACTGTATATGTATAGGGATTGTTATTATATATATATATATATATATACTATACAGTATATATTTATTTCTCTTCATGTATTTATTTATTTATTTATATTTATTTATTAATTGTGGGGGCTGCTGTGCGTGAATTTTTTTTATTGGGGATAGCGGGGGTGAGGGGGGGTGTTTGGCCCTTGGTGTGAGTTTAGGACTTGCAGCAGCAGCACAATTAATAAATAAATCTAAATAAATAAATAAATAAATGAATATAAATAAATACATTTAAAATACATTTTCATTGATAGTGTAGATGTGCAGAGGGTCTCCGGAGCTGAACCGCATTGGTTTCAGGTCTGGGGGACCCCCCTGCTCCCCGAGATACAGGCCCCTTTAGGGGGTGCCGGTATCCCCTCTGCTCTGCTTGGTTTTCAGGCCCGCGATCACGTGATCGGGCCCTTTAAACCAAGCAGAGGGATACCGGCACCTCATAAAGGGGGCTGTATCTCGGGGAGTAGGGGGTCCCCAGACCTGAAACCAACGCGGTTCAGCTCCGGAGACACCCTGCACATCTACACTATCAATAAAAATGTATTTCAAATGTATTTATTGTCATTTATTTAGATTTATTTATATTTATTTATTTATTTTTTGGCGGCTGCTGTGTGTGAGTTTTTTTTTATTGTGGGTAGCGGGGGTGGGTGAAGGGGGTATTAGCCCCAACGGTGCTTGTTTAGGGCTTGCTTGGGGGTAGCGGGAGGGCTTAACCCCTTCATGACCATAGTGGTATTAACTGCTACGGTTGTGAAGGGTTAAGTGCACCCGCAACCCCCCCGCAAGTCCTAAACTCACACCAAGGGGCCCAAATACCCCCCTCACCCATCCCCACTACCCACAAGAAAGTGGGCATGGTGGGTTAACCCCTTCATTGCCTTAGCGGCTATCCGCTATGGTAATGAAGCAGCATTTCTGTATTTTAATAATATTGAGCAGGAGCAGGGGGGGTCCCTGAGCATTAATTTCTGGCTCAGGGAACCCTCTGCTCACTGTACAATATTATTAAAATACAGAAATGCTGCTTCTTTACCATAGCGCATAGTCGCTAAGGTAAAGAACGAGTGTTTATTTACTGTATATATGTGTTTTATTTATACTGTACATGTGCAGAGGGTCTCCGGAGCAGAACCGCACTGGTTTCAGGTCTGGGGACCCCCTGCTCCCCGAGATACAGGCCCCTTTAGGGGGTGCCGGTATCCCTCTGCTCTGCTTGGTTTACAGGCCGCGATCACGTGATCGGGCCCTTTAAACCAAGCAGAGGGATACCGGCACCTCATAAAGGGGGCTGTATCTCAGGGAGCAGGGGGTCCCCAGACCTGAAACCAACGCGGTTCAGCTCCGGAGACCCCCTGCACATCTACACTATCAATAAAAATGTATTTAAAATAATTTTTAATGTGCCGATGTTTGCGCAGAGAGAGAGCAGTGGATCTCTCTCTGCTGCAAACACATCTCGCCCCCGCCGCCCATACAGTAGTATCATTTATGTATGTGCATATACAGTACTGTATGTGTACAGTACTGTATGTTAGGGGTTATAGGGTAGTTGTTATACAGTATATATATATATATACTGTGTATATACAGTACTGTATATATATACTGCATTACAATTCATGAATTTATGCCATCTGGTGGACACGCGAAGCATTGCAGCCTATTAAATCCTGATCATTATCATTTAACAGATCAGGCCCCCGTCAGCCAAGCATGAACCGTGGCTGGAAGGCAAACGCAATGTGGCTTGTCAGAGGTGAGGAGCGGCGAATTTCAGGTATCTGCCAGGTACAAACTGGTCATTTGCTCGAATAAAGTGTGTCGCAGCAGTACATACATACATACATACATACATACATACATACATACATACATACATGTATGTATGTATGTATGTATGTATGTATGTATGTGTATATATATATATATATATATATATATATATATATATATATATATATATATATATATATATGTGTGTGTGTGTGTGTTCTTCAGTATTAGGTGATACCTTTTTTATTGGGCTAACAATTTATGTCATAGGACAATCTTTCGAGAGTTCTCCTCTCTTCTTCAGGTCAAGCAATACTGATATACAAAGGATTCTATGGCTAAAACAGTGTAGAGAAAAAAAAAAACAACAGATATGTACTGTAAATAAGGTAGGGTGTTAAAAGTGTTTGAAGCAAGGGGAGGGTGACAAGGAAAGGTGGGGTGCATGATGAAGCCACTGTACAAATGAATGAGTGAAGGGATGGGTATTGGGGCAGGGTGGCTTAACCCCTTAATTATCTTTGCGGTAATTAACCGATAAGGTGATTAAGAGGTTAATTGATATCCGAATGCATTTGCTATGTGTTTTTTTGGAAACAGAGGACAGAGGGGCCTTGCTGCCGAAGGGGCTTCATATTGATGAGGTAAGTAGAACTGTATTTATTTTATTATCCTAGTTAATGTGTTTAATAATGGACAAAAAAGCTATTATCCATATCTGGATAATAGTTATTTTGCACATTACTGTACTGTATGTGTTTGGGGGGGGGGGGTGGTATTTATTTTAATGTATAGGACAGGTTTATTTTTTTTACATACATGGTGGTTCCTTAGGTCTGCAGGGACCACTGGAGACCACCTGAGGACTCCACCGGATGCCCACGAGTACCAGGCTGCAGACTCACGGGGCACACCTGCGGGGAAGAATTGGCAGGCATTTTTAAAGTGTCCGCGTCACATGATGCGGGACATTTAAATACTGATGGTGATACTGGCACTCCATATCTAGGCCTGTAGCTCAGGAAGCAAGGGGTCCCTGAGGCAGAAATCAAAGCAGTTCAGTTCAGGAGGCCCCCTTCTCCCGCACACTATTTAAAAAGAAAAATATTAAAGAAGCTTCATTACTTTAGCGGCTATCTGCTAAGGCAATGAAGGGGTTAAGGCCCAACAGCAGCTTTAGTGGGGGCAATTGCTCCCAATAAACCTTGCAATATGTGCTTCCCATCCCATGTGCCACCAACAACCCCTATACCCCCCCTAACATATATCATTTTTTTTAAGCATAGGAATGTTACTATAGGATGACGGGGGCCCTCAGATGGTCCATGAGGGTGTCTGGGGGCCACACAGGGTTCCCCAGAGGTGTCTGGGG
>NC_134486.1:242641490-242643606 GCF_040206685.1 Ascaphus truei | reverse complement strand
CCTCCCTCTCTCTCCCTTATCCCCCTCTCTCTCCCTTATCCCCCCTCTCTCTCCTTATCCCCCCTCTCTCTCCCTTATCCCCCCTCTCTCTCTCTCCTTATCCCCCCTCTCTCTCCCTTATCCCCCCTCTCTCTCCCTACCCCCTCTCCTTCTCCCCCCTCCCACTTCTCCCCATCTCTCTCCCTTCTCCCCCTCTCTCTGTCCCTTCTCCCCATCTCTCTCCTTCTCCTCCCTTCTGCCCCTTCTCCCTCTCTCCCTTCTCCCCCTCTCTCCCTTCTCCCCCACCCCAGCAGCAGCCCGTTTGCCCTCCCTCCCACCCCAACAGGAGTCGTTTGCCCCCCCCACCCCAGCAGGAGTCCGTTTGCCCCCCCCCCCCCCACCCCAGCAGGAGTCCGGTTGCCCCCCCCCACCCCCAGCAGGAGTCCGTTTGCCCCCCCCACCCCAGCAGGAGTCCGTTTGCCCCCCCCCCCCCACCCCAGCAGGAGTCCGTTTGCCCCCCCCCCACCCCAGCAGGAGTCCGTTTGCCCCTCCCCCCACCCCAGCAGGAGTCCGTTTTCCCCCCCCCCCACCCAGCAGGAGTCCCGTTTGCCCCCCCCCCACCCCAGCAGGAGTCCGTTTGCCCCCCCCCCCCCACCCCAGCAGGAGTCCGTTTGCCCCCCCCACCCCAGCAGGAGTCCGTTTGCCCCCCCCCACCCCAGCAGGAGTCCGTTCCCCCCCCCCACCCCAGCAGGAGTCCGTTTTCCCCCCCCACCCCAGCAGGAGTCCGTTCCCCCCCCCCCCCCCCCCCCCACCCCAGCAGGAGTCTGTTTTCCTCCCCACCCCAGCAGGAGTCCGTTTTCCCCCCCACACCAGCAGGAGTCCGTTTCCCCCCCCCCCCACCCCAGCAGGAGTCCATTCCCCCCCCCCACCCAAGCAGGAGTCCATTCCCCCCCCTCCACCCCAGCAGGAGTCCATTCCCCCCCCCTCCACCCCAGCAGGAGTCCATTCCCCCCCCCTCCACCCCAGCAGGAGTCCATTCCCCCCCCTCCACCCCAGCAGGAGTCCATTCCCCCCCCTCCACCCCAGCAGGAGTCCATTCCCCCCCTCCACCCCAGCAGGAGTCCATTCCCCCCCCCCCCAACCCCAGCAGTAGCCCGTTTGCCCCCCCCCCACCCCAGCAGTAGCCCGTTTGCCCCCCCCCCCACCCCAGCAGTAGCCGTTTGCCCCCCCCCCCACCCCAGCAGTAGCCCGTTTGCCCCCCCCCCCACCCCAGCAGTAGCCCGTTTGCCCCCCCCCCACCCCAGCAGTAGCCCGCGTTTGCCCCCCTTTCCACTTCTCTGCTCCCTCTCGGCTAAAAATGTCATGTTGTGTGTGTGTGTGTGTGTGTGTGTGACAGGAGTAGAACACGCCCTCTCTCTTACCATTGGTCAGAGCAGGGTCATGTGACCCTGCTCTCAGCACGAAAGTATTTCTCCCTTGTCTCCCCAAGCACAATGCTTGGGAGAGCGTGCGTGCATGCGCGTGAGCACAGCGGGAAAGGGGGTGTGCTGATCTCCATTGCAGAAGGTAAGCGCGCCAAGCGCATAGCGAGCTCAGCACCAGCGGGGACTCGATGTACTAAAAAAAAAACAACAATAAAAAACAGCTAGGCAGAAGCCACAGCAGCTTTCCGCGTTTTACCAAAAACTATCGGCGGTGAGGTGACCGCCTGCTTGAACCATAGGCCCCCCGCCCGCTCCCCCCTGCGACTCACAGCTGATGTTGCTTGCTGGGGTCAACTGCCCCCCTCCCCCTGCAACACACAGATGATTTCAGCAGCGCCCCCTTCCCCCCCCCCCCCCTGCCGCTTGCTGTCTTGAAGAGCTGCCCCCCCACAGAAGGAAAGATGAATTCAGCAGTGGTTGAAGTGCTGGGTGCCTCTCCCACTGCCCCCCCAGCAGACCTGTCAGCTTTCCGGCTGCACTGCCTCTCTCATTGCACACAGCAATATAGTGTTTCTGTTTGTAAGAGACGTGTTCAGAGGTACATATAATGGAGACCGATTGGGGTGCAATTATATCTTGGCTTTATTGAGCCTGTTCCTTAAAGCTGCAGTTCAGTCAATATCCTGCATGTGTGTTTTTTTTAATAAATCAGT
>NC_134486.1:242576490-242626490 GCF_040206685.1 Ascaphus truei | reverse complement strand
TATAAATATATATGCAAATATAACTGTATGCTCATCTGCATGTCTCAGGCAGGTCTGCAACCCTGCCTTTCCCCATTATCACCCAGCATACAGCACTTCCACTGCAGCAAGGGATTCACAGATATCTCTCTATCTCTCTCTACTCTCTCTATCTCTATCTCTATCTCTATCTCTATCTCTATCTCTATCTCTCTCTCTCTCTCTATCTCTCTCTCTCTCTCTCTCTCTCTCTCTCTCTCTCTCTCTCTCTCTCTCTCTCTCTCTCTCTCTCTCTCTCTCTCTCTCTCTCTCTCTCTCTCTCTCTCTCTCTCTCTCTCTCTCTCTCTCTCTCGCAAAATGGCCACACACTAGGTAGAATGCCTGTATAGGTAGATGTGGTACAAGGTAGTAAGGGGATGATTAAGTCCAGGGGTCTCCAAACCTGTCCTCAAGAGCCGCACACAGGCCAGCTTTTATGGATATCCCTATTTCAGCACAGGTGGCTCAATCAGTGCCTCAGTGCTTGACTGGGCCACTGATAGAGCCACCTGTGCCGAAACAGGGATATCCATAAAAGCTGGCCTGTGTGCGGCTCTTGAGGACAGGTTTGGAGACCCCTGACTAAGTCTATACGGATCACAGACCCCTGAAGAAGGTCCCCATGGGGACTGAAATGTCAATTTGCTTGTCGTAATTCAATAAATACTCTTCTTTTTCTACTTCTGTGCTGTGCTTGTATTTTGGATCACAGCTTTGATCTATATCTATATATATATATATACAGTGACGAGAAAAGTGTTTTAAATAGGTAGATCTTCAGGTTTGAGTTTGGGAGGCCCCGCACTATAGAATAATCAGAAACTTTGAGTTTCGTTTTTACCATACATGTGTGTGGAAATACATCATGCCACGATCAAAAGAAATCTCTGAGGACCTCAGATTGTTTTGTAACCCTTTCTAGACTGATAAGCATCAATAACTGCTTTTCTAAGGATTTGGGGCTTCACCAATCGACTGTCAGTCTACAAATGGAGAAAGTTCAAGACCACAGTCACTCTACGCAGGAGCCGTCGCCCTACCAAGAACAAACAAGCAAATCATCCAGGAAGTCACAAAGAACCTCAGAGTAACATCCAAGATTCTGCAGGCCACTCTCACCTTGGCTAATGTGAGTGTCCATGACTCTATCAGATAAAGACTGTACAAGAATGGTGTTCATGAAAGAATTGCCAGGAGAACACCGCTGCTCTCTATAAAGAACATTGCTGCTCATCTGAAGTTCTCTTTACAGATGAGTCGAAGGTAGAACTTTTCGGCCTCAATGAGAAACATTATGTTTGGTGAAAACCAAACACTGCGTTAGAACAGAAGAACCTCATCTAAACCATCAAGCATTGTGTTGGCAGTCTGGATGGCTTACCATAATTGACACAACCATGAATTCCGCATTGGATCCGAATATTCTAGAGGAGAATGTCAGGCCATCCATCTGTGAGCTGAAGCAAAAGTGTGTTATGCAACAAGACAATGATCCTAAACATACAAGCAGATCTACAAATAATGGCTGTAGAAAAAGAAAGTTTGCGTTTTAAAATGGCCTAGCCAAAGTCCGGACCTAAACCCCATTGAAATGTTGTGGCAGGTCTTGAAGCGAGCTGTCCATGCAAGGAAACCCTCAAATTTGAAGCAGTTCTGTAAGGAGGAATGGGCCAAAATTCCTCAAAAACGAAGTGAGAGACTGACCAGCAGTTACAGGAAACGCTTAGTTGAAGTCATTGCTGCTCTAGGGGGCGCCACCGAGTACTGAATCTAAAGGTTCACATACTTTTTCACACATGAAAACTGAATGTTGAATCATTTGTGAATAAATACATTTTGAAAGTATCATTTTTTTGTGTCATTTGTTTGATCACGTTATCTTTATCTATTATTAGGACTTAGATTAAGATCTAATAACATTTTAGGTTTGATATATGTGAAAATCCTAAGGGGCTCACAAACTTTCTCTTGCCACTGTGCTATCTATCTATCTATCTATCTATCTATCTATCTATCTATCTATCTATCTATCTATCTGTTTCAACACAAATAATGAACTCACTTGAACTCTTATCATTGTGAGTTGATTTTGGGCAAGGCTCTTGTGTTTTTCGCACCATATATATTTGATACGTTTTGGTTATTATTTTTACGTGAACAGTAATGAGGTCAGTGTGATCTCTGGTGTTGCTAAAATATGCAAATCCACCCCACCTAATCCCAGTAGGTGAATCATTCAACACAGGGTGTTTGTTCGATCTGTTGCTTAAATGAGTTGAAGAGCCAGAAATTGCTCTACTAGCAGAAGATGACATTAAAGCTGCAGTCCAAGCAATATCTTACATGTGTTTTTTTTTTTATAAATACATCAGTTCTGTACTATGAGAAAATACTTGTAGCATTTTTAATGTATATTAAACTTGTATATTTATGTATATATATATGTATATATATATAACATATATATATAACATATATTTATGTATATTAATGTAACAAGCATTTTTTGTTTCTATAGCAACGATTTACAGAGTCACATTCCCCTCCTCTTCTGAAACAGGCTCTGGCACACCCCTTTTTGAGCCCTGCCCTCTCTAGCAGTCCACCAATTGTATCTAGTGACCGTCTCGTCACATGATATTCCCCACAGAACTTTGCATCTTTGGACCTCTTCTGCTGCACTGACGGCCATTTAGTGAAGCCCCGAGCCGAATCTTCGCTGATCGATCACAGGAGAACGGATCGATCGGTAACTTAGCTAATTATCACTGTATGTATTGTATTGATGCACATATTAAATGGAAACAAATTAAAAAATGGCAGCTTGGACTGCTGCTTTAAGAGACATTGAAAGATCTCTGAAAACATTCTTGATCTCCGTCACAGGCTAAACCCTAAGAACCATTTGCTGTTATGCAGCTTTGCATTTTTACTTTTATGCATTGCCTGTTCAGTTCCAGCCTCCATCACTTCTTCACTCTGAGATGTTTACATATTTGTTCTTCTTTTCAATTCTATATTACGGTATGATCCTCCGTTCACCAGCATGTCAGCCAATACTTACCATATCTATATAAAGAAAGAACCCACATAGAACCCTTTAGACATATTGGCACTCTAATAAGAAATTAATACTTTGGCCCGTAACTGATAGCATATTATTGTTGGCGCCTGGTGCTGGGTTGTGTTCAGTAGCTTAGATAGATGGATGCGTCTGTCTTGCCAAAAGGGCTTCCCTGCCAGTTGCCAATTTTGTCGCAGTGAACCATCATATTGCAAATTGGTAATAAAGTATAAACATCTCCGAACATAAAATATATCTTTATTACGGTCATGTACACTGCAGTTTGGTACTTTAAAAAAAGAAAGGGAAAAAAATTGAAGTGATTTGCTTTCAGGCCTTGTTCTCTGAACTGGTATAAATTAGCTACTTTAGATCCATCCTGTTTGTCTGCTGCAGCTATTCCCTTAAGCCCCGCTACATTACCACGTCAAGGAAGGTGTGTCATAAAAATGTATAAACCAAAACCAAATAACTACTTTTCCACTTTAAAAAAGGAAGCAAGTTAATTTACCATAACTCTTACAGGTGTATGCCATGGTTTTCATGTGTAACTATTTTTTCAATGAACTAGTGGCATCAAGGTTGAGAATGGCTGTTCTTCGATGTGTGCTGCTGAGCATTCATTAGCAGCACTACGCAAGAATGAATGGTTCTGAAAGGACCCCTGCATGTGCAGTGAAACTTTGCTCTGAACATATTACCCCTCTCTATATCATGTTTCCCTTTAGTAATTCAGCAAACACCACAACCTTTGCACTTAATGATATTCAAAATGCTATCTCTATCTCTAACTGTTCATGCAATGTCTTGTAGATAATGTATACCTGTATTTGTAACCATGTATTATTTGTTATCTTAACTCTATGCCCAGGACATACTTAAAAACGAGCGGTAACTCTCAATGTATTACTTCATAGTAAAACATTTGATAAATATTGCCTCTACATAGCAGCTATAAGCACACGCACTAATTACTTTTATTGAGTGGAGGTGCTGTCTTACCTCAAACATTTCTCCAGCATGGTATGAGTTCTTGCAACTTGGAAAAAGCTCTGACATCAGCTCATTGCATAACATTGTTATTGGAGTTGTCCATGTTAAAATGGATAAGAAGCATAAAGTGACACTGTGCTTATTTGCATGTCATTTCCCAGAATCCCTGGCTGCAGTGGAAGCACTGTCTACTGAGATAATGGGGAAACACAGGTTGCAGACCTGTCTGAGACATGTGAATGTGCTCACAAGTGATATTTTTATTTGCATAACATTTTTGTATTTTATAAACCCATTTTGTTTAGGGCCCCCAGTCAACATCAGCATATAAACATGATCCATGAAGCAGGTAAACCCAGTTGATATCACAATGTCCTTGGGTCAATTAATGTCACTGCACCTCATTGCATCTGTATGGAGTTACATATGAAAAAATATTACAGTATATTCAAATGCATCATAATATAACATTAAAATGAATTGGTGTATAATACTGTGTAGAGAAATAGGCATGTCCTAGTTGGTTGTCTTTTCGACAAACATAAAAAAACATTTATTTTACATGCATTGTACTTTCTAAAGATGGTTGCAATCCCTTGATCACTTTCTTTATTTATTAAAAAATCAACATACAGTTTAAAGGTGTTGCAATCCTGCCTATTTCAAAATGCTGCCTAACCCCACAGGCCAATAGGAATCTGCAAACGATGATGTAGCTTCCTGTTGGATGTGGGTAGGCGCCATGTTTGAAAATCCACCAGGTATAACAGTAAGTTTTCTCAAGAACCAAAGGGTCCATAGAGTTAAAAATAGTGCCGTTCAGCTTCAAAGGACCCCTGGTTCAAATTCTATTTAAAAAAAATTAATGTAAAATTGGTAGGGTTGCTGCTTTAATATGCATTTTATTACTAATTGACCTGTGTCTTGATGGTTTCTCATTGTACTGTTTTGGCCTCTGTAATGTTCAGATATTGTAATCCCTTATGTACAGTAGCTGGTGCAAGTTATTCTCTTGCAACAGCGTGTTGAACTGTCACAGCCTGCAGCAATCCTCTCAAGTTTGCAATGTATTTCACTGTATTAAAGGAAAACAGCTGTAACGTATTAAAGCCTTATCTATCGTCCTATCAAAAAACAATCATGCCTACCATGGAAGTGATGGGATACAGCACTGTCCCCCCTTCACCTAGATTACATAACACTTTGTAAGACTTTTATTGCCTGTGAGTGATGTTTGATATCTTTTCCTTCAATGCGGTTTTTTGTTTTCTGAATGCTCTCTGATCTCCAGAATATTACTTTCTTTCACACTAATTCCTGCTGCCGGAGGAAAGTCGGCTTGATTCCAAACTAAAGTAATATTCGTTCATGCAACCAACCTTTTACTCGGCTCTAAAAAGGAATTTCCAATTATTTTGCTGTTTTTTTTAGCCTTTAAAAAAAAATTAAAATTAAAATAATTTCTCTCCCATTCTGAAAGCTCTTATCTAATAATGAATCAAACAATTAATGTTTCCCTCAGTGTGGCGGATTTCTCATTCTTTTGTAGCAAATGCCCCTTGGGCAAGACATTGAAAAGCTGTATACTGTTTTTATATTTATTTTCCTCATGTTTGTGGCCCACCCATCCATGTTAACAGAAACAAAAAGGGATTGAGGGTGACCGGGGAAGACCATGTTGTGTTTTACATGATTGGTAAAGGAACTAGACCAAGGTCCTGGTTTCGTGTCTGACCTCTCCATGCAAATAAGAATAGCATTTGTGGGTATATGTGCATGTCTCAGACAAGTTTGCAACCCGGTCTTTCCCCATTATCACTTGGCAAACAGTGCTTCCACTGCAGCCAGGGATTCTGGGTAATGACATGCAAATGAGCACAGTGTCACTCTTTACTTCTTATCCATTGTGACATGGACCCCTATAAGCTTATGCTTTTCAGCACAGCCTGGGTTTAAGAAGTGCACAGCCAGTAAAACCTACTCAGACGACTGCTTCGACTTTTTAGGTCTCAAGCTATGGAAGATCGTGGGTTTAAATAAGGTTCATTTTTACCCACTAATGGGGTTGCCCGCTGTAATTTGCCTCTCTTGCAATAGAATGAAAAAATATTACAACGTGTGAATTCACTGTTTCAATGCTGTCGCTCCCAGTTTTTTTTTTAACCTTTTCTTGTCTTGGGCAGGCCTCCTGGTGTGTAGCAGATATTTGCTTCCTGTTGATCCCAGCATCCCAGCATATTTGCTTCCTGTTGATCCCAGCATTTTAATGGGAATGTTATGGTATAAACCAGTGAAAAAGGAACATGTTGGGCATCCAAGCAATGTTCTTTGTTCATTGGCAATGATGTCATAGCAGGCAACATTATACTCGGGCGGGGGGCACGGTGATAAGTATCTCCTAAGCTGAGCGACTCCTAGGGGTTACACCAGTGAGTTTGTTTTTCAGGTCACCCCTAATTAAGAGGACGTGAAAAATAAGTTAAATGAAAGCTGCAAATTGTGCTGCTTTAATTTAATTATACATTTGTTATATATAATTTACCATGTATATTATACCATATTTAAATTAACATGCTGTACATTTTTGCAACTTCAAGGCACCAACTCCACATTTATTGATGCATTCATAGCAAAATCAAACCGGTTTGTACAGATTTGAGTTTAGGTCATGTTTTTTTCCCCGGAGGGGCAGCTTTGCCACATCGTGCTTAACTAAAATGTCATAACGAACATGGGAAATACATTTGCATACTTGTTTATAATTTTCTTGTGTTCGGGTAAAGCCCATACAATTTTTTTTAAGGTTTACAGAAATGAAGTGGGGGGGGGGGGGGAGGGGATGAGATATAGTTCTAAATAGACAAATTATGCACTCAAATTCTTAACTATATTACAAATAAAATAAAAACAATGTGCGTAAAACAATACTGCATATAATGCAAAAGGGAAATCCACTACTGTAGAACGGTGTACAATTGAACTATTAATTAAAGGACAGGGTGGAGGGAAAATGTTTTACACTGAAAAGTAATTTTTTTCTCTTTCATTCCCAATAATGCACCAAAATTCTTGAAATGTAAATGATTTTATTGCAGCTACACTTTCAGAACTGAGAGCACCAATTTCCACCAACTAGCGGCAAGAGAAAAGCATTGTCTTTACAGTCTTTTGACTAGCGAATACTTACTTGAAAACGAGAGGTTAACTCTCAATGTACTGTATTACTTCCGGGTAAAATATTTTATAACTAAATAAAATTAGACTTTTTTTTTTTGTAAGAACGGACCGGGATATTTTGTGTTTAAATGGTTGATCTATAAATAATGTAATCCAGTTGTAGATTAATTAATTAATTTACAGGTTAACTGTCACAATTTTAATGTGCTGGGACAATAAAATGAACTAAAGTGTCACTTTACTTCTTACAAGACCAAAATAGATTTGATTCAGCAAGATTAGTTGGATCATGTTTTCTGGTTGTCCAGGAGCCTCTATGCAGATAGAAAAAAGATTGAGACAGATGCAGATTTCAAAGTTTTTATAGCATCAACCAAAATCCTTTCCTATATCCTAATAGGAATAGGGAAGTTTGAATCCTTTCCCCCGCTTTATTATGTCAATATGACTTGATTTGTCTAATTTAATAAAACATTTATAAATGTATGAGGCCCTTCATGAGATTTGTTTGTATTTAACACAATTTCACGGTGATGAAATTCAGAGCTGAGATTTAGAATATTAAGGTTAGGGAACGTTATTCCTAATACATTTTTGCAACCTACAATTATTTAAAATGTGTTGTTACAAGAATCCTTTGGATTGTCATCTAATCAAAAGGTAAAAATGTACCTTAAGACACTATGGGCCTCATGCAGAGAGCAGCGCTATTTAAAATTGGAGAGGGGAATAAAAAGTTGGTTTAATGGAGAGTTTTATTCTCCATATGCAGAAATGGGTGAAATCCGCTATTTATACCATTACTGCATGTGGAGAATTGTAAATGAGGAGATGCGCGCTGCTGAAAGGGGAAAAAAAAAAATAGCGCTTTTTTTTTTTTTTTTTCCCTATAGCCGGCGAGCTCCTGCTTCTTGCCAACTTTAGTTGGCGGAGAAAATTGAGGAAAATCGCGCCATGTTATTGGCGCGAACAGCCGCTAGATAGCGTTTCTGAATTTGGAAATGGCGCTTATTTCAAAACTCGTCATTACCTGCCTTTCTAAAGGCAGATTTTGCCAAAAAATGGCGCTTCCCCCGATAACGCTGCTCTCTGCATGAGGCCCTATATCCTTTTAAGTATAATGCACGTTCCTGCTTCTTGCCAACATTAGTTGGCGGAGAAAATTGAAGAAAATCGCGCCATGTTATTGGCGCGAACAGCCGCTAGATAGCGTTTCTGAATTTGGAAATGGCGCTTATTTCAAAACTCGCCATTACCTGCCTTTCTAAAGGCAGATTTTGCCAAAAAATGGCGCCTCCCCTGATAACGCTGCTCTCTGCATGAGGCCCTATATCCTTTTAAGTATAATGCACCTATATTTACCCACGTGTATGTGTATGTATATGTACAGTATATATCTACAAAGCTGCAAAGAATCCCTCTATCATCCTGGATGGCCCTCCACCGACTCAAACTCAACATGGCAAAAACAGAACTCCTCATACTTCCTCCTAAATCTGGCCCTACTACCTCCTTCCACATTACTGTTGGAAGTACGATCATTCACCCAGTAGCCTAAGCACGCTGCTTAGGGGTCACACTCGACTCCTCTCTCATTCTCATTCTCCTCTTACATTCAAAACCTGTTGCTATTTCCTCCACAATATCACTAAGATACGCCCGTTCCTCTGTTGCTCAACTGCTAAAACTCTGACTCAGGCCCTCATTCTCTCCCGCCTCGATTACTGTAACCTCCTGCTGTCTGGCCTTCCTGTCTCCCCTACAATCTATCCTAAACGCTGCTGCCAGAATCGCTCTGCTCTTTCCTAAATCTGTCTCCGCGTCTCCCCTCCTGAAATCCCTCTCCTGGCTTCCGATCAAATGTTGCATCTCACACTAAATTCTCCTCCTCACTTTTAAAGCTTTACACTCTTCTGCCCAGCCTTACATCTCAGCCCTAATTTCTCCTTATGCACCATCCCGACTCTTGCGTTCTTCTCAAGGATGTCTTCTTTCTACCCCCTTTGTATCTAAAGCCCTCTCCCGCCTTAAACCTTTTTCACTAACTGCCCCGAACCTCTGGAATGCCCTTCCCCTCAATACCCGACTAGCACCCACTCTATCCACCTTTAAGACCCACCTTAAGCCACACTTGCTTAAACTAGCATATGAATAGCACTGTGGATAATACTGGACACATGATACATAAAGCTTGGACCCCTGCAGACGCACTTACCAGAACTCCCTCCTACTGTGTCTGTACATTCTTCCTACCTACCAATTAGGTTGGTAAGGGAGTAAACCCTAAAAGGGTGCTTCAAATTGATGTTTGCTGAAGACCGTTATCACAGTCTTCAAGGGATCAGTGGTTTTTAGTAATTCATGATCAGTGTGAAGGTTCCCCCATTAAGTGCATCAATTCGTATACAGTCATGTATAATGTAAAGCTCAGGCACATAGAGTAAACCGCTATAGGGAAAGAGAGACCTCTAACCTGACCGGAGTGCTTGTCCCATCCGGCGGTTCCTTCTCTGGCGGGTCACGTGTTTCCAGCGGGTCCTTGAGCAGGGAGTGCAGAGACTCACAGGGCTGTCTCAGCCTGTGCCTGTTGAGCTGTTCGTTCCGGGAAGAAGGAAACCTCACCACTGTTCTCTTTGGCGTGCATCCGTCCCAGCAATAGAAAACCAGGTAAGTGAAGAGGAAGGGGGAGATGTTGGAGCACTGCAGTGAAAAATACCAGGCTGGCGGCGGCGTGCAACAAAAAAACTTTAATGCGGCATAAAAGCCCTGAATTAAAATGACAGAACAATTCTCTGACGCGTTTCGTCTGAGCGACTTTTTCAAAGAGTGCTATACTACAGCCATAGATGTACCTTAAATACCCATATGCTCCCGCGCGCGAGTGTTTGAAATTACACGCCCACTATAATGTGATCTTGACCAATTAGTGATTATGCAAATTTGGAGGGAGCGGCTCACAAGGCCTAATACAGAAGGGTTTAACCCCTCTATTGCCGAATGCAGCAAGTGATATAATATCTCAATAAGTGTCAGGTAAATGGGTATTTATACCAGGAACCATCTTCTGGCTGTTAAAGCAAACTGGTATATGGGAGACATTACATTTCAATACAAACCAACAAACTTTACAGAAAATAAACAAATAAGTGATAAACATAGATTACATAAGTGATACATAGAGTTATAACACCAAACAGACATAAATAGCTACCTTATCATATTAAACTATATAGACCTCTTAACATCTATTTAAAAAAATTAATTAATTAAATATATTCATATCACCTCGTGCAAATAAGTTAAAAAAAACAACTTAAAAAACATGTGAAAAGCATGTTATAAATCAAATGTCAATTAAAACAGGAGAAGCTTATTTAGGGACATTGAAATAGAATCATATAGCATGATTCTAGCAGCAGATACAGTATAGGTACTGCAATTCTAAGGTACCCGTAAGAATAAATTTATATTAAATATAAGGATGATGCTGACCACAATAGTTTAGAATATTACATTATAAAAATATTTTGAGTATTTTAAGTATTGAAAATATTTAATACCATACAATTTTCCATCTGATAATGCCAAAATATAACCCAAATAATTGCGGCTTTTGTACAAGGATAGTAATAAACTGATTTAAACAATATAAGGGTGATGCTGACCACAATAGTTTAGAATATTACATTATAAAAATATTTTGAGTATTTTAAGTAATGAAAATATTTAATACCATACAGTTTTCCATCTGATAATGCCAAAATATGACCCAAATAATTGCGACTTTTGTACAAGGATAGTAATAAACAGTAAACCGAATAGACACAGCAGGATCAGTGCTTTCATCCAATTTAGCAAACATCTAACTAAAGGGTATATGATATACAGTTTACAAAAAATGGGACAGCTCCCAATCCACATTCAGACCTTGTGGGTGGAGGCTGTCCATGCAAAAGATCCATGACATTTCTTTCTGATTTAATGTTTTAAGTCTATTGCCACCTCTTGTCGGGTTGGGAACGTGTTCCAAACCCAAAAAGGAAAAGCCTTTTAGGCCCCCATATGGGCAAGAGGAGAAATGTCGAGGGACCGGGTGCAACAAGTCCTTTTTCTTTATTAGCCGTACATGTTCCTGTATTCTAATTTTTAAAGTTCTAACTGTACGGCCAATATATGTCTTGTTGCACCCGCATCTAATTATGTACACAATATGACTGCTATTGCAGTTAATAAAACATTGTATTGTTTTTTGAACCTTAGGTTTAAGGCAATCAATAACTTTAGTAGGTCTGGCATATTGGCACATATTACACCGTCCACATTGGAAAAAGCCCTTAGGGATATTCCTGATTTTATCCGTACTTTGTGTTGTAAAAAGGCTTGGTGACAGGTATGATGATAGGGGTTTGGCTCTACGGAAGACGAATTTGGGCTTTTCACTTGTAATATTATGTAAATCCCCGTCTAGTTTCAGTGTGTTCCAGTGTTTAACTATGATGGAACGAATGTCATTTGATTGACTACTCTGTCTTGTGATAAACAGAGGCACGGATTGAGGGCTGTTACCCCTATTCTTCTTAACCTTTGTTAAAAGAAGCTCTTCCCTTGACATTGCCTTGACCAGTGTGCAAGTTTCCACTAGATCCTTTTCTGGGTATCCCCTATTTTTAAATCTAGTAATCAGCATTTTTGCCTGTTTGTCAAAATTATCCTCTGTGGAACACAGTCTTCTGAGGCGCATAAATTGCCCCTTAGGTATACCTTTTTTAAGGGGCCAAGAATGGTTACTATTCGCCATCAGATAGGTGTTTCTCGAGTTGGGCTTTCTGTACACATCAGTCTGAATTTCTCCCCTCATGTCAATATAAATAAAAATATCCAAAAAGTGTATGTGATTACTACTGTGCTCATACGTGAAGTGTAGGTTATAGTTATTAGAATTTAACGACTGGATAAACAAATCCAGAGTGTGTGTGTCACCTTCCCAAATGAAAATTAGGTCATCAATATACCGACGAAAAAAGCGAATGTGCTGCCTAAACAAATTTAAATCACTATAAATAAAAAGTGATTCCCAAAATCCCATGAAAAGATTTGCATAAGATGGTGCAAAAGACGTACCCATTGCAGTGCCCGTGAGTTGCAAATAAAATTGTGAGTCATAACTAAAGTAATTGTGCGTGAGGAGAAAGGTGATAGATTCAATCAAAAATACACAAAGTGCAGGGGAAAGATCAGATCTATTCAAAAAGTGTTGTGCAGCCTCTATGCCCTGTCTATGATCTATAATGGAGTACAGTGATTGTACATCCATTGTGACCCAGATACAGTTAGTGTTCCATTTTGTTGTTTTTAAATCTTCAATTAAATGTCTGGAGTCTTTTATGTAGGAAGGCAAACTGAGCACTAGAGGCTGCAAAAAGAAATCAACATAACGTGATAATGCATCTCCCAAAGATCCAATTCCCGACACAATAGGCCTACCTGGAGGCTGCGTCAGGGTTTTATGGATCTTTGGGAGATGATAAAAAATAGGTATAATTGGATCTGGTGTGTACAGAAAGCCCAGCTCCTTTGGGTCTAAGATATAGAGGACTTCACCCAATTCTAAATGTGATTTAAGTTGGTCAAGGTATTTTTTAGTGAGGTCGGTGCTAAGTTTTTTGTATGAGGCAATGTCTCCTAGCTGCCTAAGCGCTTCTTTATTATAATCTTCCGAGGACTGGACAACAATGGCTCCTCCCTTGTCTGCTTTTTTTATGACAAGTGATTTGTCTCGTTGTAAATTAGCAAGCTCTTGTCGCTCAGCCCTCGAAAGATTATCCCCTTTTGGGTGATCAAACATAAACCCCTCCGCCAGCACTCTAAGGTCCCTCTCAACTAATTTCTCAAAGGTAGAGATAAAGGGACCCTTAGAGTTATTGGCACAGAAGACTGACTTTCTTTTAAAGCCCGTATGTTCGTGTTGGAAAAAATCCGTAGAAAGATCATATGGGGGTAGGTTACCCGCCTGGTCATCAAGGAGACCCTCCAAATCCGCTACTGCACAGTGCTCCCTATAAGAAAGAGTTTCTCTATTAATATCGCATACATTCAAATCAACATCCTTAACAATGCCAGGAGCCTCTCCTAGATCATTTGCTGAAACCTTGTAAGCCGAAAAGAATTTGGTTAGGGCCAGCTTACGAGTGAAACACTGCAAGTCTATGATGGTGTTGAAGAGGTTAAAGTTACTTTGCGGGGCGAAGTTAAGCCCCTTATTCAGGAGTTTATGTTGATCTACCGTCAATGTGATGTTGGAAATATTTATGACATTGTCCTCCATCAATTGTACTTTTTCCTCTTCGTGGCCCCTCTTTGGACTTCTCCTCTTCCTTTGGGACCTCCGCGTCCTAAAAAAGCGGGTACAGAGGAAGACAAGGGAGGAGCCATTGTTGTCCAGTCCTCGGAAGATTATAATAAAGAAGCGCTCAGGCAGCTAGGAGACATTGCCTCATACAAAAAACTTAGCACCGACCCCACTAAACAATACCTTGACCAACTTAAATCACATTTAGAATTGGGTGAAGTTCTCTATATCTTAGACCCAAAGGAGCTGGGCTTTCTGTACACACCAGATCCAATTATACCTATTTTTTATCATCTCCCAAAGATCCATAAAACCCTGACGCAGCCTCCTGGTAGGCCTATTGTGTCGGGAATTGGATCTTTGGGAGATGCATTATCACGTTATGTTGATTTCTTTTTGCAGCCTCTAGTGCTCAGTTTGCCTTCCTATATAAAAGACTCCAGACATTTAATTGAAGATTTAAAAACAACAAAATGGAACACTAACTGTATCTGGGTCACAATGGATGTACAATCACTGTACTCCATTATAGATCATAGACAGGGCATAGAGGCTGCACAACACTTTTTGAATAGATCTGATCTCTCCCCTGCACTTTGTGTATTTTTGATTGAATCTATCACCTTTCTCCTCACGCACAATTACTTTCGTTATGACTCACAATTTTATTTGCAACTCACGGGCACTGCAATGGGTACGTCTTTTGCACCATCTTATGCAAATCTTTTCATGGGATTTTGGGAATCACTCTTTATTTATAGCGATTTAAATTTGTTTAGGCAGCACATTCGCTTTTTTCGTCGGTATATTGATGACCTAATTTTCATTTGGGAAGGTGACACACACACTCTGGATTTGTTTATCCAGTCGTTAAATTCTAATAACTATAACCTACACTTCACGTATGAGCACAGTAGTAATCACATACACTTTTTGGATATTTTTATTTATATTGACATGAGGGGAGAAATTCAGACTGATGTGTACAGAAAGCCCAACTCGAGAAACACCTATCTGATGGCGAATAGTAACCATTCTTGGCCCCTTAAAAAAGGTATACCTAAGGGGCAATTTATGCGCCTCAGAAGACTGTGTTCCACAGAGGATAATTTTGACAAACAGGCAAAAATGCTGATTACTAGATTTAAAAATAGGGGATACCCAGAAAAGGATCTAGTGGAAACTTGCACACTGGTCAAGGCAATGTCAAGGGAAGAGCTTCTTTTAACAAAGGTTAAGAAGAATAGGGGTAACAGCCCTCAATCCGTGCCTCTGTTTATCACAAGACAGAGTAGTCAATCAAATGATATTCGTTCCATCATAGTTAAACACTGGAACACACTGAAACTAGACGGGGATTTACATAATATTACAAGTGGAAAGCCCAAATTCGTCTTCCGTAGAGCCAAACCCCTATCATCATACCTGTCACCAAGCCTTTTTACAACACAAAGTACGGATAAAATCAGGAATATCCCTAAGGGCTTTTTCCAATGTGGACGGTGTAATATGTGCCAATATGCCAGACCTACTAAAGTTATTGATTGCCTTAAACCTAAGGTTCAAAAAACAATACAATGTTTTATTAACTGCAATAGCAGTCATATTGTGTACATGATTAGATGCGGGTGCAACAAGACATATATTGGCCGTACAGTTAGAACTTTAAAAATTAGAATACAGGAACATGTACGGCTAATAAAGAAAAAGGACTTGTTGCACCCGGTCCCTCGACATTTCTCCTCTTGCCCATATGGGGGCCTAAAAGGCTTTTCCTTCTTGGGTTTGGAACATGTTCCCAACCCGACAAGAGGTGGCAATAGACTTAAAACATTAAATCAGAAAGAAATGTCATGGATCTTTTGCATGGACAGCCTCCACCCACAAGGTCTGAATGTGGATTGGGAGCTGTCCCATTTTTTGTAAACTGTATATCATATACCCTTTAGTTAGATGTCTGCTAAATTGTATGAAAGCACTGATCCTGCTGTGTCTATTCGGTTTACTGTTTATTACTATCCTTGTACAAAAGCCGCAATTATTTGGGTTATATTTTGGCATTATCAGATGGAAAACTGTATGGTATTAAATATTTTCAATACTTAAAATACTCAAAATATTTTTATAATGTAATATTCTAAACTATTGTGGTCAGCATCATCCTTATATTTAATATAAATTTATTCTTACGGGTACCTTAGAATTGCAGTACCTATACTGTATCTGCTGCTAGAATCATGCTATATGATTCTATTTCAATGTCCCTAAATAAGCTTCTCCTGTTTTAATTGACATTTGATTTATAACATGCTTTTCACATGTTTTTTAAGTTGTTTTTTTTAACTTATTTGCACGAGGTGATATGAATATATTTAATTAATTAATTTTTTAAAATAGATGTTTAGAGGTCTATATAGTTTAATATGATAAGGTAGCTATTTATGTCTGTTTGGTGTTATAACTCTATGTATCACTTATGTAATCTATGTTTATCACTTATTTGTTTATTTTCTGTAAAGTTTGTTGGTTTGTATTGAAATGTAATGTCTCCCATATACCAGTTTGCTTTAACAGCCAGAAGATGGTTCCTGGTATAAATACCCATTTACCTGACACTTATTGAGATATTATATCACTTGCTGCATTCGGCAATAGAGGGGTTAAACCCTTCTGTATTAGGCCTTGTGAGCCGCTCCCTCCAAATTTGCATAATCACTAATTGGTCAAGATCACATTATAGTGGGCGTGTAATTTCAAACACTCGCGCGCGGGAGCATATGGGTATTTAAGGTACATCTATGGCTGTAGTATAGCACTCTTTGAAAAAGTCGCTCAGACGAAACGCGTCAGAGAATTGTTCTGTCATTTTAATTCAGGGCTTTTATGCCGCATTAAAGTTTTTTTGTTGCACGCCGCCGCCAGCCTGGTATTTTTCACTGCAGTGCTCCAACATCTCCCCCTTCCTCTTCACCAACCTACCAATTAGACTGTAAGCTCCTTGGAGCAGGGACTCCTCTTCCTTAATGTTACTTTTATGTCTGAAGCACTTATTCCCATGATCTGTTATTTATATTATCTGTTATTTATTTGATTACCACGTGTATTACTACTGTGAAGCGCTATGTACATTAATGGCGCTATATAAATAAAGACATACAATATGAGGCGTAATAGTAAGCACAGTCACTAAACTCAAGCAGGTAAATCAAGTGAGTATAAGGTGGGGTTTAGAGCAAAGTGTTCGCCCTCCCCTCCTCCTACCTTGACCGGCCGGTCAGAGAATGTATACACTAAAATAAAACATCCCCTGATTCAATGTAACATAACAGCATGTAGATGTTTAAACTGTTAATGGAATTAAAGCCTCTGCATAATACAACCACATAGGATAAAAGGTCCTGCGCTGGATTGTTAGCCAAAAAATCTCTGGATCGGAGTCCAGAAATGGATGTGTATAATCACAAGTCCAAAAAGAAGCTGATTAATACAGTCCAGGATATATAGACAGTAAAATGCAGACTGAATGAGTACTTAGCTGGTTCCTGTGCCTAGTGGCAAACAACCAGCTGTTTGGAGCATGCAGGTCCCTCTGGGTCTGAGGACTAGCCGGGCATGGAGGGATTTCCAGAAAGAACATAAAGGACTACCCCTACGTACGTTTTGCTGGTATAATGCTTCTTCTGGGGGCTAAACAAGAGGAGGGCTCATTCAGGTATTTAAACCTGCTCCTCGATATGGCACCAGTAAAAAGAAACAGAGGAGGGATAACAGCTGATTCGGTGCCATACAGTATCATCAGGCCTTATTAGAATGGAAATGTTATAGCCCAATAGTAGAGCTTAAAAAAGGGAGAAATATGCTGCACAAATTAACCTCACAAAGTCTCGTTTTCACCATACATGCTAAAGTAGAAACTAGACATACAGTCATGTGAAAAAGAAAGTAAACCCCTTTGAATTCCATGGTTTTACATATCAGGACATAATAACAATCTGTTATTCAATATAGGTTGAACTTCATGGACCTACGTCTTTTTTCAACCTCATCTACTATGTAACTATGTAACTATGTTCCTTAGCAGGTCTTAAAATTAGGTAAATAAAACCTCAGATGAACAACAACAACACATGTGATTCAATAGCTATGATTCAATAGCTTGTAGAACCACCTTTAGCAGCAATAATTTGAAGTAATCATTTTCTGTATGACTATCAGTCTCTCACATCGTTGTGGAGGAATTTTGGCCCACTCTTCTTTACAAAGTTGCTTCAATTCATTGAGGTTTGTGGACATTTGTTTATGCACAGCTCTTTTAAGGTCCAGTCACAGCATTTCAAGCGGGTTGAGGTCTGGACTTTGACTGGGCCATTGCAACACCTTGATTCTTTTCTTTTTCAGCCATTCTGTTGTAGATTTGCTGGTGTTCTTGGGATCATTGTCCTGTTGCATGACCCAATTTCGGCCAAGCTTTAGCTGTCGGACATATGGCCTCACATTTGACTCTAGAATACTTTGGTATACAGAGGAGTTCATGGTCGACTCAATGACTGCAAGGTTCCCAGGTCCTGTGGCTGCAAAAACAAGCCCAAATTATCACACCTTCAACTTGACAGCTGGTATGAGGTGTTTGTGCTGATATGCTGTGTTTGGTTTTCGCCAAACATCTCCACTTTGGTCTCGTCTTTCCAAAGGACATTGTTCCAGAAGTCTTGTGGTTTGTTCAGATACAACTTTGCAAACCTAAGCCGTGCTGCCATGTTCTTTTTAGAGAGAAGAGGCTTTCTCCTGGCAACCCTTCCAAACAAACCATACTTGTTCAGTCTTTTTTCCAATTATTCTATCATGAACTTTAACATTTAACATGCTAACTGAGGCCTGTAGAGTCTGAGATGTAACTCTTTGTTTTTTTGCAATTTCTTTGAGCATTGCACGGTCTGACCTTGGGGTGAATTTGCTGGGACGTCCACTCCTGGGAAGATTGGCAACTGTCTTGAATGTTTCCACTTTTGAATAATCTTTCTCACTGTAGAATGATGGACTTTAAATTGTTTGGAAATGGCCTTATAACCCTTCCCAGATTGATGGGAAGCCACAATTGCTTCTCTAAGAACATTGCTGATGTCTTTCCTCCTTGGCATTGTGTTAACACACCTGAATGCTCCAGACTAAGAAACTGCTAAAACTTCGGCTTTTATAGAGGTGGTCACACTTGCTGATGATCAATTAATCAAGGGCATTTGATTAGCAGCACCTGTCTGCTACTTAGCATCTTAATTCCTATGGAAGCAGTAAGGGTGTACTTAGTTTTTCACACACAGCTTCTCCATTTTGGCTTTATTTTTGTTAAATAAATCATGACACAATGTAATATGTCATGTGTTGTTGTTCATCTGAGGTTGTATTTACCTAATTTTAAGACCTGCTAAGGAACAGATGATTGTTATGTCCTGATATGTAAAACCATGTAATTCAAAGAGGGTGTACTTTCTTTTTCGCATGACTGTATAGTGAAACATTACGTTTGAAACTAATTGATACAGAGACTATGATTGAATAATGGTTATACATTATAAATTACTAGGCAATAAAGTTTTTATAAAGTAACATGATGGAAGATGCTTAAATCCAAAAATGCTTTTCATTTGTATCAGTCCAAAAAAAATCACAACCTAGAGCAGGGGCGTAGCTATAGCCCGGGGGCCCGCGCACTCCCCCCTGTCAGCGGCCCATTTGTCTCTCTTCGGATAGAGACGGGCTTGGGTGGGTAGGAGGAGAGCGGAGGATGCCGGCTGCGGAGTGTGGAGCTGATCACAGAACAGCTGGAGGGAGGAGGGCTGTCTTCCTGCTTTACCACTTTTGGGCAGCAGGTGGCGCTGCAGAGCACTCCGTAGCTGCTCCTCTGCGTCTCTCATGTCTGTGTATTTGTTGTTGTGTGTCTGGGTTAGTTTGTGTGTGTGTGTGTGTGTGTTTGTGTATAAATCTGTAATGCATGTGTTTCATGCATTATGTGCATGTACATGTTGTATATTTAGTGAGGGGTTTTATATGTTGAATATAAATGTGTATTTGTATATGGTTTGTGTGTGCGTGTTACACTAATGTTGCATGTTTGTTATGTGTATATGGTGTAGTGTGTCTGTGTATATATGGGAGGAGAGATAGGGAGAGGAGATGGTGAGGAGTATAGATGATGATGAGGAAGAATGGGGAGAGATGAGGGATGATGAGAGAGCAAGCAAGGGAGCGTAATTTTTTTCTCCTGTGCCCCCTGCTGGCTGTCCCCCTCTACGCACGCAAACTTCCCCCTGCCCCCTTACCTTGGTTCCAGCGTTCTGGGCGTCGTGACATCACGTTGCAATAGCAACGTGACGTCACATTGCCATGGCGATGCGTCTCCAGAAGCCATCTGAACCAAGATAAGTGAACTTTACAGAAGCCTTCACTGCTTCCCTGGTATTTAATTTAAGTGCCTTCGGGAAGCGTGCGGGGACTCTGTAAACCCCGCCCCCCTGCAGATAATCTTTCGTGCAACATCGAGATAGAAGATCAGGGAGAGGATGTGAGGGAGACAAAACTCTAGTCAGTATTAATTACTAGTCAATTATTAATATTAATGGGACCCTGAAATTTTTTTTGCCCGGGGCCCCGCGAATGTCTAGCTACGCCACTGACCTTGAGTGATAAATGGCTAAAAATGATTATATAAATGCCAAACAGTATACTCTAGAGCAGCGGTGCGCAAACTGGGGGGGCGCACCGAGACTGAGTGCAGGGGGCACGGGGTTTACAGAGGCCCGTGTGCTTTCCGACGGCACTTAATTTAAGTGCCGGGGAAACGGCGATGTAAACCTCACTTACCATGGCTCCGGCGGCTTTTTGCACTTGTCGCCATGGCAACGCGGCGTCAAATGACGCAGCGAGGTCATGGCAACATGACGCCGCCGCCGGATCAATGGTAAGAGGGGGGTGGGTGCGGACGGAAGGGAACTGCCGGCAGGGGGGCACAGGTAAAAAAGTTTGCGCTCCCCTGCTCTAGAGAAATTCTGTGTATATATACAGTTAGTACCTCAAAGACAAAAAGGATCATTGCTATATTAGTTGCTATATCTTCCAAGTTGTCACAATAGTAATTTAACCGAATGTAATATAGTTACATTCTTGTGGAAAGGTTAACAACATGTTTTTGTGTTCCTTGGATCATTTATATAAAGACCAGGGACACAATGTTGCATAGTTCAAATTATTTCATGAGCAGTACATTCTTGCTATAACAGAGCCAGTAGGCATACATACAGTAGCAAATATCTATAATAAAAAGTTGTATCATAAATAAACTCAATGGTGCAGTATCCTATTCAGAGTATTAAATAGCAGAAGAGGATGTTAGATGTTCACAAGCACTGATGTAGATGATATACATTGCTGTGGAGGATAAAAAATGAAATAAAAGAAATAGACAGAATTCGTGCAGGAAAACTACTTCTCAAACAGGGAATAACCAACTACAAGAACATGGCAAATCCCATATACTCATTTGGTTCCTGTGGTAGCAATGGACCCAATTTTACTATCCACCTGCACTCACGTTGCAGTAAAGTCCTTTCTAAATCCCAGCCACGAATTCCAAGATCCACTTGATCAATAGCAAAAGCCCTCAACACCATGGGATCTGAATCGTGTTTGAGTTGGAAGTGTCTTGCTACTGATGTCAGATCTCGGGCCATGCTTCTAATATTTCTGACATGTTCTAGAACACGGAAACGAAGTTCACGTGTGGTCATCCCGATACGATCTGCCCCTGCAGGGGCATGTCTGGTAATACACCACTGCTTTAAACTTACAATTGAGTGGTATCCTGATATTGTACTTGTGATTTTTAGACGAGTCATAAAATTCATATGTGGGCAACATTTAGAAAAGCCCTGCCGTGTGCCCCTTGAAAGAAAATGTTCAGGTTTCATAGCGATGTATTGGCTATGTATCAGTTTGTCAGCAAGGTGCAGTGCCCTTCTGCTGACAAGATTAACAGTCACCCAAAAGTTTATTCAGGTCTGCATCATTTTGAAAGACATACCAGTGCTTCTGTAGGATTTGCCTGTCGCCAGACCAGTTGCTGTTGTAGGTCCCAATAAAATATATAGTTGCATTTGTCTGTTGCGTCTGCTTTACTTAGGTGTAAGAATTGAATTATGAGTTCGCTGGTTGCTTGTGTTACGTCCATGTTTAATCATGGCTTGCTGTAGCCACTAGCCTGATATCGAGAGCACATTTTGTTAGCTCGCTTATCAAAAATAGGTGATGTAGCGCAATTCCCCTTTAATCTTAGGAATTCTGATACAGGAACTCCTCATATCTGATGTTGGGGGTGTGAGGTAGCTGCATGTAGAACCGCATTAGTTGCTTGTAACGATCCGGGAGTCACGCCGCCCTCGGCGTGCTCCCCACTTACCCGCGGTTCCGCCGGGTCCTCCTGCGCCTCGTAGAGATCCTCCCTCCAGGACGCCGCTTCCTGCTCCACGTGGGCGCGCGCGCGCCCGCCGGTGTTCCTCTTCAAGGGCCGTTCCTGGGTCAGGTCCGGTCACGCGCCTGCAAGCACAGCCACACGGGGGCGCGGCCACACGGAGGCGCACCAGCCTCTTAAAGGCACAGCATCCCAAACCATTGCTGCAATCAAATGCAGCCTTATCACTGGGCTTTATTGCTCCTCCCTTGGGAGTCAGTCTGGACCTATCCCTGCGGCAGCCTGGCCCTTCCACACCCCCCCACCTTGCTACCCTGCCATTGGACCCTCTCTCCTACATATACCCTGCGGTTTCACTAACTCGTCGGCTGAGCATAGAACCAGTTGTTCTCATCACTCTCTGCCTCCCTAGTCCTGTCCTGTCTTGTTTTGCAGTCTTCCTCGTGTACCGAACCGGCTTCCTCTACGACTCTCCGCACCTCTGGCATCCCGAACTTGGCATACGGCAATACGACTCTCCGCACCTCTGGCACCCCGAACTTGGCAAACGGTAAAACGATTACGTCTCTCTGTATCTAACCCCGGACTTGGCCAACTGCACCCTCTACCATCCGTACCTCTCCTGCCCCGACTCGGACTCCCAGACCACTCTACTCTCAAGACGTGCCCTCGTGGCTGTGGGTGGCGTTATATCCTATCCCACCTCAGCACAGCGGTCCCGCCTCATTTGTGGTGAGCTCGACCTGACATTGCTGTACTTTTGTGGTGGATATCGGTCAGGATACCCCCATCCGTGCCAATGCTAATTCTTTGATCTAAAAAATTAATGCTGTCAGTACTAGCCTCCGTAGTAAGTTTGATATTTAGGATGTTGTGGATGAGGCTATCGATGAACTGGTGTAGGTCAGTAATTGACCCGTCCCAGAGTATCAAAATATCGATGAACCTCAACCACAACAGAACATGCTCCATGCCATGGGTACCCTCATCCTGGAACACCATTTCCCTCTCCCATCTCCCCACGAAAAGGTTGGCATAGGAGGGAGCACATGTAGCAACCATTGCTGTACCAGTAATCTGTAAATAATATTTATTTTTAAACACAAAATAATCAAGTCGAAATAAATTCCAAAAGGTCCATGAGAAATTGGATCAGGTCCTCAGCCAGTTTGCCTATTGATAGGAAATACCGTGCTGCCTGTAAGCCATCTCTGTGACGCATACGGGTATATACGGTAGTGTCTCCACGTCACAGGTGGCTAGCACGGTTCCCCTGTCAAGGGCAAGCTGGTAAAGTCTGAGTAGGAAATCTGTCGTATCCTCATGTGAGGGTAATGTTTCAACTAAAAGTCTTAAAAAAGGATCTAAAAAACGACAAATGGGTTCACACATATCCCCTATGCCAGACACTATTGTCGTCCTGGGGGATGGGAGAGGTTCTTGTGTACCGTGGGTAAAATATAAAAGGTAGTGACCTTGGCGGGACACAGTAAACCCTCACCACATTTTTTGGTGATCGTGCCCTGTGTAATTGCTTCACTTGCCAGACATTAATCAGACGTTTGTATTTGGCTGATGGGTCACTTGGGAGTTCTGAGGAAAAAAGAGAGATCCAGCGCTCCACGGATTTCAAGATAATGAATTTATTGTGCCACACGACGTTTCGACCAACAGGTCTTTTTCAAGTGATAAGGCATACTCAAATGAGGGTCTACCTAGTATATATACCCTCCAACATTAATCAAACAAGTGAAAACAGTTACATAATCACCCCAGCTGCTCCCAATCCGCTTCCCCTGATCAGTGCTATCTCCATGCATAGCCATAACAGTCCATGAGAGTTCATTTCCGGTTCCTGTGTCCATTTCTGGTCTGTGCGTTCCAGTGACGTCACGGGACTCTTCTGCGCATGCCCATGCGTTCCAGCGTCGTCATCGTCTCCCGGTCGATCTACAGTGACGTCAGTCTTCTTGCCTGAGTAGTTTATCCTTCCCTCGTGATGCTGTGGGGGCTGTGTGTTCGCTCTATGAGCTGTAAGCCTTCCTTCCTTCTGCGTCTCGATGTGGGAGGTGCTCCTGCGTCCTGTTTCTTCACTGTGAGATCTCTGGAATCTTGTAGTCCTTAATGTGTCCTGAAAATTGGACTTTACTTCTTTCTCTCTTTTCCTGCAATAAAAGTCCTTTAGTATGTGATCAGGGGTAGCTCTATGTAGTGTGCTCCAGTGTAAATTTAAAATGTGCATAATAAACATTTATTAAAAGTTTATGGAATGCTTATCAATCTATTAATCAAGTCCTTACTCACTTTAAAGGCTTCTCACCAACAGCAGCCATGCCATATAAGAAACAATTTTATCTCCTATTAAGAAAACAGTTGTATGATATGTAGTCATTTAGCCCTTTTGGATAAACTGTGTCCAACATGTATGTCCAGTATGTCTCTCGCTGTAATAAAAGTGTGTCTACATCAAATCCTGTGGACTTTCTTTGTATTAGTTCTATCCCCATTACACGAAGGGATGAGACTGGGTGGTTGTGGTTTGTACAGTGGTCAATAAAAACCGTATTCTCCGATTTATTATTTATCCTGCTCTTATGCTCAATAAATCTGGTTTTTAGACTCCTTTTTGTTTTACCCACATATAAAAGTCCACAAGGACATTTAATGATATAAATGACTTGTGTGGTAGTGCAGGTGATACGCTTATTGATTTTAAATTTTGCACCACTTCTCGGATGACAAAATACATCACCTGTCATTAAACTGTTGCATACCGAACAGTTAAAACACTTGTAGCAGCCTGCTTTTGGGTTACTTAAGAAATGTGTACTCACATAGTGCTCTTTTTTATCTGCTTTTATGAGAATATCCTTGATGTTCTCTCCTCTTTTATAGGCAAATCTCTGTGTTTCTTTACATATGTTTCCTAATATCTGATCTGTTTGAAGAATTTTCCAATGTTTTTGTATGGTTTGTTTAATAAATTTACTTGCAGTGGTGTATTTGCTGACAAAGGTCATTTTATCCTCTTTGGCTATTGGCCCAGTTACCATTAGTGGTTCCTTATCCAAAGATTTTTTCACTTTGGATGCTTTATGTCCCCTTTCAGTAAATCTGGTTTTTATATCTGCTATGGTTCTAGCTAGATGTATAGGCCTGTCAACAATTTTTCCCGCTCTGATTTTTTGCGAATATGGTAACATCCTTTTTAATGGGTCTGGATGAAAACTAGATCCATGCAATGTAGCATTTCTATCCGTAGGTTTACGGAAAAGGTCTGTGTGTACCTCATGTCCATCATATGTGATCATTACATCTAGAAATGATATTTGAGATTTGCTCCAATTCTTAGTAAATCTTATTGGCGTAGGTATTTCTGCCAAATATGTGAAGAACTCAATAAGTTCATTTTCTGTTCCCTCCCAGATAAAAAAGAGGTCGTCTATATAGCGACAATAGAAGAGCATTTTACCAAAGAATTGTGTGTCATAGATGTATTTTTCTTCAAAATGTGCCATGTATAAGTTAGCATAGGATGGTGCTACATTGCTACCCATGGCGGTACCTGTGGTCTGCAAATAAAAATTGTTCTCAAATTTAAAATAATTTTTGTGCAAGATAAAGTGTAACAGTAGCATGATGTAATCAGTTGGTGGTCCTTTATGGTGACTTAATTCTAATTTTTCCCTAACCACTTTTAAACCTTCTGAATGAGGGATGACCGTATAGAGACTAGTGACATCCATGGTCACTAGAAATACTTCTCTATCTTTGAACTCAATTGATCTTATTTTATTTAAAAAATCAAACGTGTCTTTTATATACGATCTACCCTCTCTCACTAATGGTTGTAAAAAAGTGTCTACAAACATTGACAATGGCTGGTTGATGGAATTTGTGGCAGATATGATCGGTCTACCTGGGGGATTATGCAGACTTTTATGTATCTTTGGTAGTCGATACAGCACTGGTCGGCGTGGGTGGTCCATTGTTAAGAATTCTACCTCCTTTTCTGTTAGCCATGTATTACCCAAACCCAATCGTAAGATTTGTTTTATTTCTTCTTGGTATGGGTTTGTGGGATCATGTGTTAATTTCACATAGCAGTTTGTGTCTGCTAGTTGTCTGTCGGCTACTGCCCTATACTGTTCATAATTTTGGAGAACGAGGGCCCCTCCTTTGTCTGCCCTTTTCAGGATGATCTTGGGGTTATCGGCTAAATGTTTTAAACACTGCTTTTGACTGATGTTAAGGTTGTATTGTATGCGATGTTTTTTCTTAAAATATGTGTTTATATCATGTTTCACCAAATTCATGTATGCTTGTACTGCTGAATTCTTAACAGGAGGTACAAACGTAGATTTTAATTTACATACCGTTTCTTCAGTCAGATTTTGAGTGGCTACTGATGGCTGCTGCTGTTGCATGGCCGGTCCCCTGTTGAGAAAAAAAGATTTAAGGTTTAGTTTTCTCTCCATCTTAAAAAGCTCCACCTCTAAATCAAATCTGTTTGCTCTAGTGGTGGGTACAAATGAGGGACCTCTAGACAGAACCTCCAATTCTGTATCGGACAGTGAGTAATCAGAGAGATTGATAACAAGACTATGCACACTACTTATTGCCGGGGTCTCAAGACGGGCGGTGTCCGCTGGTTTTCGTCTCCCCCTCCTTGTCTTTTTTCTTTTGCCTTTTTCCCCGTCCCTCTCCCTCCTCCTAAAAAAGAAGCAGAGTTGGAGGGTCCTGGTGTCTGTCCCCGTGTCTCATCAGCAGATGAACTGGCCTCTTAGTCACTGGAGAAATTTTCTCCTCTTTTTGGATTTTTTCTTGCCTTTCCTTTATTTGTGGATCTGGTGCGTTTATCTTGCTTAGTCCATATGTAAACACTATTTTCTTTATAGTCTCCCACTACTTTTTTGAATTTCTGTTTTTTGAAATGGACTAAGTCCTCCTTAAACTTGCGTAGTTTTGTTTTTAAGTCATCCAAGAGTTTTAATGTAATGTCACTTTGACGTGTCTGTTCTATAGTGACCTCAAGTTTTAAAATGTCATGTCTTGTCTTTGATAGTTGGTTCCCTGCTTCCTCTATGACCAATACCATTAAATCTAAGGAGGCTTTATTAAGTATTTTGCCCCAGTTCTCACAGAATGATGGGTTATCTATGCCAATGGTGGGACGGTTTCGGATCCTGAAACCTCTGGGGATAAGTCTTTGTTTATAGTATTCACTTAAGGTTGTTCCGTGGGCAAAAAATTCTATTTCTTTCTTTTTAAGTCTTTCTAAGTCTTGAATATAATCGGCTGGTCTATCAGGACCAAAGGCCTCTTCGGGAGTAGTCTTAAACAAAATGTTACTGATCTCCTCCTCGTTAAAGGTTTTGATTTCTGCTTTGTTTGTAAGTCCAAGAGATAGATTGGCTAGGCCTTCCATAAAGTAGAGCCTTACACTTGAACCAGTCTAACACTACGGTGAAACTGGAATGTACTGGGAGAAAATTCAACGTCTCCAAAATATACATATAAAAATACAGTGGTACACAGAAATAATTGATCTGTAAAGTACCTTTAAATTAATCCCTAGGGATTTACAAGGTGCTAGCCTAATGACAGGAACAGAGTACCAATGTAAAAGGGTTTAAGGCTGCACACCACAATATATGAATAAATACATACAGTTTACCGGTGCTGCTGGTTCAAGGAAGTACCTGTCAGGAAATTCCAAAGTACACTGAGGAAAAAAGAGAGATCCAGCGCTCCACGGATTTCAAGATAATGAATTTATTGTGCCACACGACGTTTCGACCAACAGGTCTTTTTTAAGTGATAAGGCATACTCAAATGAGGGTCTACCTAGTATATATACCCTCCAACATTAATCAAACAAGTGAAAACAGTTACATAATCACCCCAGCTGCTCCCAATCCGCTTCCCCTGATCAGTGCTATCTCCATGCATAGCCATAACAGTCCATGAGAGTTCATTTCCGGTTCCTGTGTCCATTTCCGGTCTGTGCGCTCCAGTGACGTCACGGGACTCTTCTGCGCATGCCCATGCGTTCCAGCGTCGTCATCGTCTCCCGGTCGATCTACAGTGACGTCAGTCTTCTTGCCTGAGTAGTTTATTCTTCCCTCGTGATGCTGTGGGGGCTGTGTGTTCGCTCTATGAGCTGTAAGCCTTCCTTCCTTCTGCGTCTCGATGTGGGAGGTGCTCCTGCGTCCTGTTTCTTCACTGTGAGATCTCTGGAATCTTGTAGTCCTTAATGTGTCCTGAAAATTGGACTTTACTTCTTTCTCTCTTTTCCTGCAATAAAAGTCCTTTAGTATGTGATCAGGGGTAGCTCTATGTAGTGTGCTCCAGTGTAAATTTAAAATGTGCATAATAAACATTTATTAAAAGTTTATGGAATGCTTATCAATCTATTAATCAAGTCCTTACTCACTTTAAAGGCTTCTCACCAACAGCAGCCATGCCATATAAGAAACAATTAAATTTATTGAGAACAATTTTTATTTGCAGACCACAGGTACCGCCATGGGTAGCAATGTAGCACCATCCTATGCTAACTTATACATGGCACATTTTGAAGAAAAATACATCTATGACACACAATTCTTTGGTAAAATGCTCTTCTATTGTCGCTATATAGACGACCTCTTTTTTATCTGGGAGGGAACAGAAAATGAACTTATTGAGTTCTTCACATATTTGGCAGAAATACCTACGCCAATAAGATTTACTAAGAATTGGAGCAAATCTCAAATATCATTTCTAGATGTAATGATCACATATGATGGACATGAGGTACACACAGACCTTTTCCGTAAACCTACGGATAGAAATGCTACATTGCATGGATCTAGTTTTCATCCAGACCCATTAAAAAGGATGTTACCATATTCGCAAAAAATCAGAGCGGGAAAAATTGTTGACAGGCCTATACATCTAGCTAGAACCATAGCAGATATAAAAACCAGATTTACTGAAAGGGGACATAAAGCATCCAAAGTGAAAAAATCTTTGGATAAGGAACCACTAATGGTAACTGGGCCAATAGCCAAAGAGGATAAAATGACCTTTGTCAGCAAATACACCACTGCAAGTAAATTTATTAAACAAACCATACAAAAACATTGGAAAATTCTTCAAACAGATCAGATATTAGGAAACATATGTAAAGAAACACCGAGATTTGCCTATAAAAGAGGAGAGAACATCAAGGATATTCTTATAAAAGCAGATAAAAAAGAGCACTATGTGAGTACACATTTCTTAAGTAACCCAAAAGCAGGCTGCTACAAGTGTTTTAACTGTTCGGTATGCAACAGTTTAATGACAGGTGATGTATTTTGTCATCCGAGAAGTGGTGCAAAATTTAAAATCAATAAGCGTATCACCTGCACTACCACACAAGTCATTTATATCATTAAATGTCCTTGTGGACTTTTATATGTGGGTAAAACAAAAAGGAGTCTAAAAACCAGATTTATTGAGCATAAGAGCAGGATAAATAAAATCGGAGAATACGGTTTTTATTGACCACTGTACAAACCACAACCACCCAGTCTCATCCCTTCGTGTAATGGGGATAGAACTAATACAAAGAAAGTCCACAGGATTTGATGTAGACACACTTTTATTACAGCGAGAGACATACTGGACATACATGTTGGACACAGTTTATCCAAAAGGGCTAAATGACTACATATCATACAACTGTTTTCTTAATAGGAGATAAAATTGTTTCTTATATGGCATGGCTGCTGTTGGTGAAAAGCCTTTAAAGTGAGTAAGGACTTGATTAATAGATTGATAAGCATTCCATAAACTTTTAATAAATGTTTATTATGCACATTTTAAATTTACACTGGAGCACACTACATAGAGCTACCCCTGATCACATACTAAAGGACTTTTATTGCAGGAAAAGAGAGAAAGAAGTAAAGTCCAATTTTCAGGACACATTAAGGACTACAAGATTCCAGAGATCTCACAGTGAAGAAACAGGACGCAGGAGCACCTCCCACATCGAGACGCAGAAGGAAGGAAGGCTTACAGCTCATAGAGCGAACACACAGCCCCCACAGCATCACGAGGGAAGGATAAACTACTCAGGCAAGAAGACTGACGTCACTGTAGATCGACCGGGAGACGATGACGACGCTGGAACGCATGGGCATGCGCAGAAGAGTCCCGTGACGTCACTGGAGCGCACAGACCGGAAATGGACACAGGAACCGGAAATGAACTCTCATGGACTGTTATGGCTATGCATGGAGATAGCACTGATCAGGGGAAGCGGATTGGGAGCAGCTGGGGTGATTATGTAACTGTTTTCACTTGTTTTTCACTTGTTTGATTAATGTTGGAGGGTATATATACTAGGTAGACCCTCATTTGAGTATGCCTTATCACTTGAAAAAGACCTGTTGGTCGAAACGTCGTGTGGCACAATAAATTCATTATCTTGAAATCCGTGGAGCGCTGGATCTCTCTTTTTTCCTCAGTGTACTTTGGAATTTCCTGGCAGGTACTTCCTTGAACCAGCAGCACCGGTAAACTGTATGTATTTATTCATATATTGTGGTGTGCAGCCTTAAACCCTTTCACTTGGGAGTTCCTCATAGCATCCCGAATCTCGCGATTGTCGTAGGGCCTCCTTGTACATCATCTTCGGCCAGAGGACTACATTGCCGCCTTTATTGGATGGTTTTATTTCTACACTGGTTAGCTTCTGCAATTCCTCAATTGCTTGACGCTCCCCTGCCGTCAGATTGTTGGTCCGTGTACTTTAGGCATGGAATAGAAATTCTGGTAACTAAGTTAGCAAAGACTTCCGTCTGCAGAGAGGGACAGAAAGCAGATCTGGTTTTAGTCACAGGGAAAACAGAAGAAGCACTGGTATTAAATGACACAGGTAATAGGTCATCTACAGCTCCATATTCTTTTGTGTTCCATGTAGTGTCTGAAATGGTCTCAATGCCTGCACCGTTGTATCCTGATTTTTAGAGTAAAATTTAAGCAGCAGAAGTTTACGACAAAATAAATTCAAGTCTTTGATCCAGTCAAAAGACTCTGAGCTATGAGTAGGTGAAAAAGATGGCCCAAATTTGAGGACTGAGATTTGGTTATCTGTAAGGATAATGTACAATAGATTCATAATGGTTAATTCATCTACTTCCTCCATTGTTTTGGTTTTATGTTGTAATTGTATGCTCACTGGCTCCTGTCTTAGAACTGTGCCATCCTTGTCTCGTCCGTGGTCTCTTTGTTGATGTTCCACTCCTGAAAAAGATGTATCACAGTCTCTAGAATTGGTAGATCTGAGGTCACATCAGACAAATCAACATCAGACGTTGTAAATCCTGAATTAGGGTTATGTGTATTTGTTAGAACTCCAGTGAATTTCTTTCTTAATGCATTTCTGTTGCTATAACTCCATTTATTACACATTGTTGGTCCTAAAGTCACTAAGATTTCTCATAAATGTATTTTTCTTTAAATGCGATAAAGTCCTGTTCGTATTTTGCAAGTTCACGTTCCAAATGACCAATCCTATCAGTATTTGCTATATCCAAGGTTGCTTTTAGAGTATCAATGTTGATGTTAACATCAGTCAAAGTTGCTTGATCATGCAGTATTAGAATTTTCATTAGTTCAGAGGAACATACATTAAGTACACTTTCCCATTGTGTTTTGAAATTTGTGTCTAAAAATTCAAAAGACGGAAAAACTTGTATCCTTAGACCTCTTGGTATAAGGTTCTGTTGCATATATTTATCAAGGGATGTTTCATTCCACCAGGTTCTAGTTCTCTTTTGAAGAAGAAACTTAAGTTGTTTAGCCTGATCAACCTTAACATATAACACAGGATCTACCGTCTGACTAACCCCTTCAGGACCAACATGAAACGCCTGCACAGCATTTTTCCTCCACCGCTGCTCACTAGTTAAAAAAATCCATTGACTGTAAAGCAAAGTCGTGCTAGGTACAGAACCACCAAAAGTAGGTGAAAAATACAAATAAAGACAAGCAGCGTACCTGCAACAGACTAACTCTAAGTAAAGTATGTTATAGTCAGGTAAAGAAATAACGGCTAAAGTGAAGCCCCGGACGGGGCTAGGGAAGATACATACTGTATATAACTACAAAGCTGCAAAGAATCCCTCTGAAGCACTGAAACATATGAAAATACAAATGTATTAAAGAACATCTCGGATCACAACATTTAAAACGGTCTATGGAAATCTAAACACCTCAACATTCTTTACCTGACTATAACATATATAATGTATATAGTGTTATCCCATATAGGTAAGAGTTGGGAGGCATGGGATAAAAACATTGAGCTAAATTTGATAATGCTTTTTGAGAGGAAATACATAATGGGCGGAATCTGACCTTTATATACGTAATGATGATGAATGAGAGCGAGAATATAGAGGCCTGGAACAAATTAAGGATTGTTCTAATAATACCCAGGTAGGAGAATCTGGATTAGAGTCCTGATCTAACCAAAGTAAAGTTTGGCTAAGTAAGAAAGCTTGATGGTATAACTGGAAGTTTGGCATATTGAGCCCTCCTTGTTCTTTAGGCCAGGGGTGTGTAAACTGGGGGGGCGCGAGATTTTTTTTGGGGGGGGGGGGTGGGCAGTTGCAGAGGACCCGCGCTCTCCACCCAGGCATTTAAATAAAATGATGGGGGACTGCGCGAGGCCTCTGCAACCTCTACTTACCAAGGTTCAGCCGGCTCCAGGACGCGTTGCTATGGCAACGTGACGTCACACGATGCCGCGCGATATAAGGAGGGGGCAGGGGCGGTGGCGCACCAAGTAGGAGAACAGGCACGGGAGGGGGGGGGGGGTGCAGCAAAAAAAAAAGTTTGCACGCTCCTGCTTTAGGCAACGTTATTTTTTTCAAGTTCAATTCTAGGGGGCATGTAAAACCAGGTAAAGGTGTTTACTCTTTCCCCAGCCTTTTTAAAAACTCCCTGAAAAATCAGTTTAAGGAAGTTTGTAAATACCCCTTGTTAAGTTGAAGGTGACACATTGGGCAAATGCGGTAGGAAATGTACTAAACTCCCATCCACTTTTTTCTGGGAATCTAATACATATCTCTATATAGAGACTGACCGTAAGTTTTCACAAGCAAGACTGTCGGCCTCAGAAGATTACAAAGATGTGATTGTATTCTCTTTTCACTGCACCAAAATGGAAACTTCCTTCGAAAGCCATGGTTGAATCCGTAGTTAATCCATTGTTAATGTGATTCGTTTACTTTATATAATCGCAATGTAACGTACATTTGCCGGGTTACTCCAAACATTGTTGGGAAACGCTCATAAATTACTTGGCTCTATGTAGAGTTGCTTACATCGCTTTTTAATTATGTTGGCCAAACACTGCTGCACCAACTAGTAATTAAGAAATTAAGTGAATAAGCTCTTGTCAGATGATATATAGGATTTCCCTGTTAAACTAAAGTAATGTAGCACTCAAGCTACAGAATTCCCATTAACGGAAATGTGTGGCAAGTGGCTCAGAGAAGGTGTAGTCCAGACATATATGTTCACACTTCAGTAGTTGGTGAGAAAATAAATAAATTGCAAAACGCCAGCATGGGCACGTACAGTTTCAACTGGAACTCTGATTGAGTATGAGCACAGCCAGTTACTTCAGGCACATCTCTATGTTAAAAAAGATCACTGTTTTTCCCCCCCCCAGCATTTGAGGTCACTCAACTAATGGAATAGGGGTTAAGAAAATGGCCCCACCATTTATTTTCAGTCCTTAGTCAACCATGAAGAAAGAATACATTGAGCTTCAGTCCTCAAATGGCAGCTGATAAATAGTGTAATTGTTTTCATTAGTCTCCTCCAGGGTATAGTAAGATCTAGACCAATGTAGAATCATTGTTGAAAACACAGAATGCGCATTGATTTTTGAAGTGTTTAATTTTATCTATGGGAAACGTATTTCCTTTTCAACATTTTTTTCTTTTAACGCACTCAGAGATATTTGGATAAAGATTCAAGTTATTGCCTTAAGCCAAAGAATTTAAGGAACCAGTCTCTACAAAAAAATGTTGGACAAACACAGGAATTGAAAGCATGAACTGTCACTGTTCTGGAGTTTGCTGTGCAGTTTTGATTCTTAAACATTAAGAACGTCATTCAATGTCTCACAGCTGCAAAACTGGTGCAAAAACATCTCTATCGAGGGAAAAAATTCCACCACAAATTCCATTCTGTTATTTTAGAACAGATTTTTTCCCCCCAAAGTTTTTTGTTATTACACGCGGTATATTTGTTATTTAATTATATAATTTCGTATGTGTCGCACATTTTTTTTTAAACGTTTTTTCTTCACTGTTTAATTTGCTGGAAAGTTCAATAACATATTTAAAAACAAAAAAGGCATGTTTATTTTTTTTTCTGTAATAACTACTACAGTCCAGAACACTTTTATAGTGATAAAAAAAACATCTGAAATCTTGTATAGTGCTTTGCAAAAATCACTTTGCCAACGTCCAGCGCTGTATCCCACACGCATAAAAAAAAAATGCTGTAAACATGAAAATGACCATTTACATATACAGGCCAAAAATACGTTTAGTAGCTGTGCTACTTTAGGATCAAAATGCATGGAAAATATTGCACGTCAAATTTTTCCTTTGAGATGTATGTATACCTTTATTTGTACAGTGCCGTCCATGTACATGGCGCTTTACAGCAGTAACTCATGTGATATAATAGGAATAAGCGTTTCATACATAAAAGTAACATTAGGAAAAGTCGTCCCTGCTCTGAAGAGCTTACTGTACAATCAAAGTGGTAAGTAGGGAGAGTGTACAAAGACCGTAGGAGGGTATTGTAGTAAGTGCGTATGCAAGGGGTCATGGTAAATGCATATGAGGGGTATGGTATTAGCTAACGGAGTTACCCAAAAGCTTCATTAAAGAGGCGTGTTTTAAGATGGCAAGTGAAGAAAAAAAGACAGCGCACGACCTCTCGTAGTGTAAAATAGTACAGATAGAATTATAAATATTAACGTGGTATAATATGCACGTACAGCAAGGACAAATCAGTTGGACAGGGCATGTTCAGGGAACATGTTACCGCTCTGATGATGGATCAAATACGTCTGGTGAGCGTCCGCTAATCCTACGGTTCTCCTGCTCCAGTCACTGCAAAAGGTTCTTTAACAGGCTGAACAGGGCTCCGGTGTGGACACTCAATCCAGGGACACGTCTGCTTGCTTGAAGATTCACAAGCGTACTGTCCCTTTAAGGTGGCAAACTCTCTACCAGTTCAGCAGTACAGCAGAACGGCTCAATGCCACCCCAATAAACTACCAGCTCTGGGGAAGTACCACAGCATGAGCTCTGACTCCACGGCGCCATTTGCAGCACACTGACGTCACAGGGTTTTACCGTGAACCACGACCAACCTGCGCTGGCTCAGTTCCAAAGCTAACCGGACAAGTCACAGTAGTAAGCTGGGGGTTAATACTGTGCAATAAACTGTTCGTTTACACTTCACACATTTCGTAAGTCAAACTAATTTCATCATTCATTCCACCTGTGAACGCTTCTCCAGGGCAAGTATCAGAGGGGGGCATCACATAGGAGGTGTCAGTGTTTATATAGTCACAGATAATCCCCATTGCGGGGGTTAACCCCTTCAGTGCCAAATTGGACAGGCACATTAGCCCAGCTTATTATGATTGCAGAGGTCCCGCGCTCTTCCCCAAGGCATTTAAATTAAATGCTGTGGACCGCGTGAGGCCTCTGCAACCTCTACTTACCGGGATTCAGCCGGCTTCAGGACGCGTGACCATGGCAGATGACGCCGCGTGGTCGTGTGATGTCACGGTTTCCTTGATAATGCGACATCAAATGACGCCGCAGGTCACGTGACGTCACACGCGAGGTAAGGAGTGGGGGGCACGCAACGGAGGAGAGCAGGCAGAGTGGGGCGCAGCAAAAAAAGTTTGTGTGCCCCTAGTGTAGTTGATACTAGATATTGCCTGCCTCTCACTACGGTATACCTGATATGATTCAGATAAATGGGGTAAAGACAAATCCCTCATTTAGACCATTTGGTGTTATGGTCCCTAGGGTATATATCCCCCTGTATTGTATTGTATGTCTTTATTTATATAGCGCCAAAAGTGTACTCAGCACTTCACAAAGAATACAGTACAGGGAATTATAATTATACAATAAGTGCAGCAAAATCAGACAAGAGGAAAGGAAATCCCTGCCCCGAAGAGCTAACAATCTAAGAATATATAGTATCACAAGCACGCTGCCTTGGTGTCACATTCTCTCTCCTCTCACATTCACAATGTTGCTAAAACCTGTTGATTGTTCTTCCGTCACATTGCAAAAATACGCCCTTTCCTCCCTCGCTCTACTACTGAAACTCTAACACAGGCCCTCTTTCCCTCCCGTCTCAACTATTGTAACCTTCTACTGACAAGCCGTCCTGACTCTCACCTGCCTCCGATGCAATCCATCGTAAACGCTGCAGCTAGAATTACTTTACTCTCTTTTTTAAAATTGTCTCAGCATCTCTCCTGCTGAAATCCCTCTCTGGGTTTCCTGTTAAGTCTGGTATTACTTACAACATTCTCCTGCTCTCTTTTAAGGCTATATACTCCTCTGCCCCTCCTTATATCTCAACCCTAATTTCTCTTGTGTTCTGCTCGTGTGTGTGTGTGTGTGTGTGTGTGTGTGTGTGTGTGTGTGTGTATATAGATCAATAATCAAAAAATAAATAGATGATACCATTCTGTGGCTAACGAAATTCTTTTATTTGTGCGAGCTTTCGAGATACACTGATCTCTTCTTCCGGCGATGTTACAATGAATTAAGCAAGCAAAAGCTATACTATAAACAGTGTCTATTGGAATGTTATCTGTGCTGGTACTTCCCCCGGTGTGGATATGTTTTATGGCTGGAGGTGTCAAAAGGTTCCTGAAAGCAAGTGATGAAAGAGTGTGTATGTGTATCAGTGTCAATAAAAATGAATGGAGAGCCCACAGTACATACAGTGCTTTACAAAAGGTGTGTGTGGAGTGGGAGTGGATATAAATGGTGTGGGTGGGTGTGGAAATGTGAGAGTTAGTAGCATAACTAAAAGTGTGTGTGGATACTATGTGGTCCCTATTGGTGTATAGGGATGGAAAAACAAGGAGTTATACACCAATAGGGGCCACATAGTATCCAAACACACTTTTAGTTATGCTACTAACTCTCACATTTCCACACCCACCCACACCATTTATATCCGCTCCCACTCCACACACACCTTTCTGCTCTGTGTGGTGCTCCTGTCCAGGGCTGCCGACGGGAGGGGACTAAAGGGGCCCAAGCTCCCTGCCAGCAACACAAATATGATGTGTCCTGATCCCCAGAGGAGGTTTGCAAGGAAGTTTTCTGTGAAGGTGCTTGACTGAGGCAGTCTGCTGTAGGCCGGTGGAAGGGTGGCTCCCCTAACAGGAACCACCATTGGCTCCTTCCAGCAGCGACCTCTGTAGGCTCGCTCCACAGGTCTCAGAGGCCCCATTAACCCTCCAAGGCAGCCGGTAGGATCCTCTCTCCTCTCCCTCTCCACCTCTCTCTCTTTCCCCTATATATTTTATGCCCTCTCACTAAGGTAACTCATTTCTAAATGACTGTATGTAACGGACGACTAATGTTACACCAGATAAATGTAATATTGGGTGTTCTTTGGCGAGTCAGTCTTTGCAATGATCCGATCATTCTCTTAATCCAGTCTATTTAAAGGAATCTGCATTTTTTAATTGTATGTTATGGGGCTGGACCTACTGTGTTTCGGAGGCAGAATAACAAATAACAGGCAGGGTAAATGTATTTTTGTAGTTTATCATAACTATTACATCAACAACCTTGTTTTGCTTTCATTTGTGTTCATTTTGAGACATTCATCTTTCTACATAGTCTTAATAAAAACAGTAAAGTGTGTTGCAGGTCCCTTCAGAGTATGCATTCATTGCTATAAATGTTAAGTGCTGGTGAATTTTAAGTTCTGACTTGGGGACAGGACCGCGAAACCATGATTGACCACTAAATTATCAAACAGGTTGTCATGTGCGCTCATAGGAAATTAAACTATTCCTCTTTTTGGTGAAAGGTCAAAGTGGGTGGCTTGTGGCCAACTGCTGTGTATTAATCTGGGATTGCATTTCTGTAATATGCCACGATTTAGGAACTTTCCTTTGTGGTATCTTCTGTATACCTTTTTAATATAATTGGCATTTTGATTGAGTTCTTTAAAAAAAAAAAAGTGTGTGTGTGTGTGTGTGTGTGTGTGTGTGTGTGTGTGTGTGTGTGTGTGTGTGTGTGTGTGTGTGTGTGTGTGTGTGTGTGTGTGTGTGTGTGTGTGTGTGTGTGTGTGTGTGTGTGTGTGTGTGTGTGTGTGTGTGTGTGTGTGTGTGTGTGTGTGTGTGTGTGTGTTATTTAAGCACCTTGAACTGTTTTTTTTTTAATTTTTTTTTATTTCAAGCATATAGAGGGAATATGGATGGGAAGACACACCTCCCATCAATAACATATGTCTCAGAAGATTACATTTAGGATTTGCATTTATCAAAAAAGTAGTACATTATAATCAATGATTTATATGTAGCACTGTTTCCCCCGCTGCTGGGAGCCCAGGGTGTACCTGATCCGTCTGGTGACAGCGCCTCCACCTGTGAGGGAGCCTGACAGCGCCGGATAACCCCGTCACAGGACCCAATGCAATAAGATCACACACTTATATTTAATAACAGTTTACTGAACACAGGTACAACTAGATATCATTAACCCACATACAATATAGTCCTCACAGGCCGTAGCCCCACCGTGCCCTCCAACCGTAGTGTCCACATCTGATGGGATTTCCCCAAAGTACTGAGGGGCCCCTTGGCACCCAACCACCCTGGTGTCTACAGGAACCAACCCAACCAATGTGTGAGACAGCGCTGCCCACAGTAACTGGCAGTGCTATAGTTGGTGCACATTGTGAGGTACCTGCCCAGGTGCTCCAGCACCCGGGTATGGCCGAAAAGCAAAAGGGATCCACTGATCCAGCGGCGTCTGTCAGCGAAGCCTCTGCATGAGGTGAACGGTAGGAGGGTCTCACCTTTGATTTTCTATGATAATGGGGTGGTGGTCCTGCCCCATACCACATTACGCAAATCGCTGTGGGGCGTCTTCAAATGGCACTATACACTAACTGTATACAGCTACAGGAGAAAAGTCCCTAGCAAGGGGTCTCCCTGTAGCAGCTACAATCTGATTAGGTGAGTGGGGGCCTATCGTGGACCTGAAGGGTTAATTTGGCATAATCTGGGTGCCCAGACCCTACTTTTCCTTTCTCTGTTCTGGCTCTGTCAGAATTCTAAATGCCATGCATCTCTCAGCCCTATTGGTTGCCTGGCAACATGTGGTCTGCAGCCCCGAAGGCTGCTGGGAATTGTTGTTCTCCTGCTGTGCTACACTCCTAATGGCTGCCGCTTGCGCTTGCTACTGCGCATCCCCCCACACTCTCCCCAGCCTCCGCTACCTATGGAAAGGTAAGGGGACAAAACAGGGGACCAGGGGGACCCAGGCTATATGTCCTTGAATTAATCCCATGATTTACTGAGCATTAATATAATTGTAACGGTTATTCCCCCCCCCCCAATCGCAGATAGGGACCATATGGGGAAATCTACATATGTTACAGTGTGGTGCAATACCTGTTAGGCCTTGCCCCCGCTGCCTACTACAGCGTCCGCTGTGGCGGACGCTGCACGGATGAGAGCCCTCCCCTCAATGGCGCCGGGCCCGCTGCGGGGATGCCGCAGCGCTCGGGCGAGAGTTGCTCCTGCTCCCAATAGAATTGAGAGCAGGACTCGCGTCGAGCGATTAGGCACGCCAACCGGCGGTTCAGCCAATGAGGGCGAACCTGCCGGGTGACGTCATGGCCGCGCCCCCGTCACTGCCCCGCCACGCCCCCCAGGTCTCTCTTCCTGCAGTGAGCTGCAGACCGGGGAATCGGCTGAACGTGCCGCCAATCTCGCGGGCGCGTGTTACAGCGGCGTTACCGGGGCCTTAGCCTTAGGCTCACAGGAGGCCTGAACCTCCGCCACTGGGAGCCTTGGGTGTATCCTGGAACATATGCTTACAGCGCCTCCAGGTGTATAGAATGACCCCTGACACAGGACCCACAAATAGGAAACACATACAAGGAAGTATATATATGTAACTGTTTACTATATGGGCAAAATAATATCACATCACATATAGCAACACAGCCGTGTTACCCTCTGCCACTAGCTGGCAGCTATAACCTTGCCCCTAACTGGGCTATACCCTTACACCTATACACAAGTGTCCCAATAGTCCAGCAACCCACCCACTAGGCGTGATCAGCGCCTGTAAGGAAACCGGTATGTAGGGTACAGTTGGTGCACTAGTAGAAATACCTGCCCGGGGCTCCTGCGCCTGGGCACAGCAACAACAGAAAAGGACCCGTCTGCGTCCAATGCTGAATCCGCAGCAATGGCGTCCTCTCCCAATCCAGATAATATCACCACACAGTCTCTATCTTGAGTGATGCAGGTCTGATCCCAGACACACTTGTCACACTGCTCCCTCCTTGTCAGAGCACACAGCAGCGTCTGTCTCACTGACTAAGCTACTGCTAAAAGGGTAAAGTCCCTACGTTAGGGCCTTCCCTACACAGCAGCTACACATCTATTGGTGAGTTGGGCCTAGCTGGGGCCTGGGGGTAACCTGGCCTAGTGTAAGAAGCCACTGGCTCCTTACACACTACCTCCCCCTCCCTTCTCCCAGCTCCAACTAATTCTTCCTGTCTCCATACAACAATGTATCCACATGCAGCATGAGAATCTGTAAGCCTCAGTGGCTGTCTGACTGCATGTGACAGGGATCATAGGGCAGTCCCCAGAGGCTGCTGGAAGTTGTAGTCTCCTCTGGGGCTTTTCCCTATGAGGACCACATGGGCGCCTGTGCTAGACTAATGGCCGCCGCGCCACTTTCCTGCACATGCGCAACATCTAGGGGGCCCTGCACTACAGGTAATGGCCGCCGCGACTCCTCATACGTACCGTGCATGCGCGAACCCCGCGCCAGTTGCAAAATGGCCGCCGGTACTCCTGGGGCTACACTGCGCATGCACGACGTATCGCGCATGCGCGAACGCACGCAAAATGGCAGCGCCCTGGCACTGATGTCGCCGGGACCCCCTGCAACTGCCTGATATGGTGCGGGGGTATCCGCTACTCTGCGCAGGTGAGGAGGGCCAGGGGGGACCCAGCTACATAATACTGTAGGTTACAGGGATAATCATGAAGACCACACAAGCCAAACAAAAATAAATATCCTTCATACTTGGGAATTTTGTGGGACAAAGTTGTGTATCCGGACAATATGAACGTGGCTATTATGGCATTTAGGAGGCAAGATTGGGCGACATGCATTAGGTCTTCAAACCATTTAATATTACTTATCGGAAGTTGGTTGCTGTTGGGAGGGAGAACTGCTACTACTAAATTAGATCCATAAAAAACCCAGAACATTAACTATAGAAAACCTCAACGTGAACTAGGTAAGTTTCCACATGGAGCTCTTGGTGACATCAGACAAACCAAGTGTGTCTTGCTCATATGTGATATCATTGGAACAGCTAACTGGGAAAAATAAACCCATTCACAATTGTTTTTCCTCATGAATTCTATATATAGTCACTTTGAGTGATTCATGTAATATTTGACAAGTTTTAATGTCAAACCCCACTATTAATACATCTTCAGGCAACTGACTGCTAATGATCGCTAAAAAGAAGAACCTTTCAGACCCGACAAATGGAAAATCTCCCTCTCGTGTACACCCAAAAAAAAAAGGCAAATGCAGACAGGAGTTTAGTTCAGACAGACTACTCTCGTATAAAAAAAAGCTGCACAAAGTTTATGAACCGGTAACTTTTGTTTCTAGTTCTTATGAGAATTGTTAAACATATGTAACGGGTATTCCCCCACCCAATCGCAGATATAGTGTGAGTGCGGAGAACCTACAGTTACCGGGTGTGGTGCTTTACCTGTTAGGCTCACAGGAGGGCTGAGCTTCCACCACGGGGAACCTGGGGCAAGTATATTATGAGCAGTGTTCGACAAACCTATACATTTGCACGCACCGGGCGAGTGGATTTAACATCGTGGCGAGCTCCTATTGGCCCAAGCAGCACACGTGTGGTACTAGGTGGTGAGTAGATTTTTTGGTGATTTGTCGACCACTGATTATGAGTAACCCTGTACTCGGTGCAGCGCCTCCACCTGCGATGGTTCCCAGCAGAGCGGGAATTGTTCCTCGCAGGACACATATAAATAACCAGCACACAGTATGTGTTATAACCAATACCTTTACTTGTGCATAGGAAACATACTTGGGCATATAACATCAACAGAACAATAAACAACAGGTGTCCCTCTCTAGAGGAGACACTGAATACTGCGTCTCGCAGGACGCTCCCACCTGCACCGGGTGATCCCACCCCGTGTCCAGTAATCCCCACACAATGTCCCACACTCTTACAGAGAGAGGATATGTGTGACTGCGCAGTCACTAATGAAACTAATAGGATCGTTGGTGCACTTGTAGATAAGAATTACCTGCCGAGCACTCCAGTGCTCGGGCCTGCAACGGGCTTCACAAAGGATCCGATGACAGGAGAACACCAGAACCACCATCAGGGACGATCCCACGCGGAAAGCCTCTGCAGCGGAAGTCTGCACCCAACCTTCTGAACGGATGCGCAGCGTCTGCTGAGTCCCTAACTGACTCTGTGAACTAACGTGATGCTCACTGCTACTATAGGCTGTCCCTACAGCACAGCAACCTTGATTGTCTTCAGGGGAAAACTCCTAGGGGCCTAAGGGGTAGCCTATCCTATGCAGGTGGGTCCCTGACCCCCTGCATCCGCACTACCTCTTCCCGTCACCACCCGGGTCCCCTCGGACTAACTCCTACCTCACACTTCCAACCCCTGCAGCAATGCACTGCAACCTTCTTGGGGCCTGCAGCGAACGCGCTGCACACACACACGATGTCCTCTTGTCAGCACTGACAGCCGTGAGACTGACAAGACGCTCAACACACGAACCTAAGGGCAGGGTCCCTAACCTGGGGCAGTCCCTTATTAATTACCCACTACCCTAGTGGGGAGTTGGGGCCTGTCTGGGACCTGGGGAACCTTACCTGGTGCAGGAGCCACTTGCTCCCTACACCCTTCCTTCCCCTTCCTGCTCCCAGCTCCAACTGCCGTTATTCTGTGCGCGAAATGTATCTATTCTCCCTTTGCAGGGAGAACCTAAGCCCTATTGGCTCCCTGGCGTCATGTGGGGTGCGCAGAGGCTCATGGGACTCGTAGTCCCTGCTTAGAACCTTCCCTGGTAGGCTAGGGTTTCGCGGGCTCTCCTCGCGCTCTCCTTGCACATGCGCAGCTCTCCTTGCGCATGCGCAACTCCCCTGCTGGCCACCGCATCGAGATCTGCACTGCGCATGCGCGAACAACAAGAAGATGGCGGTGCCCTCGCCACCCTGCTTCGGGAGCGCCGGGAGCCCTGCAACGCGATCGCGGCCTTAGCAACCGGCCGCCCGTGTCCCTGGCAACCCCCGAGCAGGCTCCTGACCGCCCTCACTCTTGCGATCGGCTGGCGGGCCGCCATTGGACTCGGCGGCACCCGCGATCGCCAGCAAGGTGAGGGGGGTGCTGACAGGCAGGGGGGACCTGGCTACACATACATTAAATATATTAAAGCTCTATGTATTATGCAAGACGTATGCCTTCATAATAGGGCACCAGTTTTGTTTAAGCTCTACAGTACACAATCCTCATGGTGTTTCCTTTTGGCGTTTTGAACGCTTGCACTCAGAAGACTTAATAGCAGAACTCTTTTCAGCAGAATGTTTTTGACCTGACGAAGACTTGCAGCTGTATATTCTGATATGAACATGGCAACAGCTGTAGATTTCAGGCAAATAGATCATGCACAGCAGTTTCAAAGATCTACAATTGCTTAAAAATAATACGGTTTGCTTTATCCAGATCTGCCTCACCTTATTATACCCATTCTTTTTCTGCCAAGCTCCAACAAAAATACAAGTAGAGAGGGCTTTGTGTATAAAGCGCACAGCAAAACCGTACCTGCGTGAACAGATTAATATTTATATTAAGGCTAACCTGCCTTACTAAGATAATTATGAGCACATGTTTAATTTTTCTGCTTTACTCCCATGGCAGTGCTACGCGTTTAGAAGTGGGATACACAGTGCAGTGTGTGCTGCTGCTAAAATATATAATCATCCATGGTGTTAAAATCAACTGACCTTTTTGGCTTCGGACCAGCGACTGTGAAGTATCAGTATATCTTTGACTGCACACCCTTTGACTGTCATGTGCCCTGCTAATGAGCGTGCGTGCCAAATTAGTCAGTAACATGACATCACCCCTCTAAACAGAAACAGACATGGCAAACAAACTGTGTGGACCTAGTAGATCTAATAAATCAAGGAGAAAAAAAAACCATGGAGTGTCATAAACCACGTTTCCAAGGAATGTTTCCTCCAGTTCTTCAGACGTTTTTCCCTGTGCGGTCCATGTTATATAGATGAATGTTGCACTTGACCCCATGTGGTGAAGCAAAATGTAAATAAGTCTTTCAGCGCAGTAAATGCTCTCGCTCTTTCCCCTCCCCTTTCTTTCTTACAGAACAGCCTTTATTACAGGTGTTTTTCTTACTCCTCAAATGTAACGATGAAGTGATGGATTGAAAATAACTGGGCACCATCGTGTCGTCAATGTACGGATTTTTGATTTTGTTTTATTTGTATTTCGTCATGTAGAAGAGCCTAAGCTCAGACTGTTTCTCTCTTCTGCCCCTAGAAATACTAAGAACCATCATTTAAAGCACCTGCCTCTTATAAAAACATTTGCAACCATCCAATATTGGCTATTGCACCACAATCCCACGTTAGCAGCCATTGACCGTGCGTCAATAACCCGTAAATGAGGTTGGTGGATTTGCCCATCAATATCATCTTTCTTTAACAGCTCAAATTATTTTAATCTGACCAGAGCCCTGAACCAATAAATAAATAAGCCCCAGTGCTCATCCAATATGACACAGGATTTTGTCCCTTTGTGTGTGTTCTTCTCATAAGAGTGCTGAATCACTTCTATAACCACAACTCCTCTGACTTAGGATCTGAACTAAGAAGTGTGTCATCTTGAAAACAGTCATGAAAACGTTTGTGATTTTCGTTGAAAGACAGCAATTCATGATAGAATAGTGTTTTTTCAGAAGAGCTTGAATAACCATAAAAAGACGAAGCCGAGATTACAGCTTCCGATATGTTGAGAAAATGGCGGTCTCCAGTGTGCATATTAATATACAGTCAATTGTCTAATCATATAGCAAAGGACAACATTAAAAAAATAAGATTAATCACAAGGAAAGTACACTACAAAAATATGCGACAGTAGAATAATTGATATATTCACGATATATAGTAGAAACTAGTCTTACAAGTCAACTCTGCATTACCACTGCAATCTCCATTGCATTTCTTCCTCCTTCACTAAAAGATTTTCAATAGATACAGGGTACTCATCGTGTTGTAAGTTCATATAAACACTTGTCCTGCTGTGTAGTTGTGTGCTAACCATTGAATTCCACTCTCAGGTGTTTTCGTTTTGTTTGCACGGTTGTAGCTTGCAACACATTTTGCAATCTTGTTTTGCTATTAAATTAATGTTTGCACAAAGAATTAGATCAGGAAATGAGTGTTCATTTAAGCACAAATTTCAATTAAGTATTTGACTGGAATTATGATCTGACGTTATGGGGATTCATTGGTGATTTAAATGAAATGCATGCACAGGTTAACCTTAACGCAGCTGTGGTCATTAGCGGCTAAACTAGTAATTACTAATAAACCATTTACAGTAAGAGCCATTGTTGCTCTTATTAAAACACTTATGATCCCCTTGGGACATTACTGGCCAGTTAATGATAGACCAAGAAAGGTGCTCATTATTAACATAGGTTTGTACGCTAATTATTCTGTACTTTACTGTTTATAGCAGATTGGGCAGGAAAATATTCTACTCTTTACCTTTGTTTCTTCAGAATCATCTTTATTTAGCTCCTAACATTGAGAGAAAGTCAGTTTCAAAATCCCATCAGCCTGGGGTAGAGCAACGTGGGAGAATAGAATTAGATGAAGCTGCAATGTCAGACTGGTGGGGCCCGGACCCCACTTGGGAGAAGAAACAGTGCGGATCAGCTTAGCTGGGGACCCTGGAAGAGTTTAATAACAACCACTGAGTCGATTGCTAAAAATAAAAGTGGTTTAGGTCAGAAGATTTTGTTGCGAAAATAGAATGAAGGAAGTCTATGAAATTGGTCACTAAATACATATTATGTATTTAGTTGAAACTGTTAGTTGTGTGGGATTGCACCTATTTGGGAGCCTGTTCTCTTTGTAATAGTAATCTGGTTCTCAAATGACTGAGTCCTATTCAGTGTACTGGAGTTGCATAAAAGTGATAGCCGTTTATGATTTAGGTTGTTATATAAGTTCAGAGCTGTTTAAAAGCTTTTAATATTTGTGGCTAAAAGCCTTCATAAGACACCAATAACAACTGAAGAAAAACAGTGTTTATGGCATATTCTTTCTGTTCATTGGAGACTCAAAGCCTGTGGTCAAAATGTAACATGCGTAGTAACGTAGTAGATCAGGATAAGAAAGGTGTACTGTACTGTATGTCAATCAAATTCAACCTTGCTTAACTTCTGAGTAGGCAGGGTACAGATATAGCCAGTCACGGGCGACCTATGAGCAGACACCCTGCCCATTGCCGTTTTGTTTGCTGCGGCTCCTGGGAACGTTGGTCTGTACATCTGTACTCCTTTTTCTATTTATAGTTCTATTGATCCAGAGGAAGATAAACAGGAATATATATATATATTTTTTTTTTACCAGAAGTATCATTACTTTGTTTGCATATAGAACCTTTTTCTTTAAAGAAGGGGGGGGGGGGGTCATGTTCATGTTAAAAAGGAAACTTTTTTTTTTTTTTCAAGAGCATAGACTTTGAATAAATATTTCTAAAATGAAATCCTAAAAGCTATGTCAAAATGTTGAATAAGATTAGATCGAGCACCTTACCAGTTCTTCTTAGGGCCATATTTAAGTCAATGGCGTTTTTGGATGACCGCGCTGTGATTGGCTACTTCAGACGTTTTTTAAAGCAGCAGTCCTAGCTGATTTTTATTATTTTTTAAATTATTATTCCCCCCCCCCCCCCTTTAATATGTGCATCAATACAATTTACACAATAAGTAATTAGCTAAGTTGCCGATCGATCTGTTTTCCTGTGAAAATTTGGCTTGGGGGGTTCACTAAATGGCTTTCAGTGCAGCAGATGAGACCAGAGATGCAAAGTTCTGTGGGGAAGATCATGTGACCAGGCAGTCACTAGATACTATTGATGCAGTGCTAGAGAGAGGGCAGGGCTCAAAAAAGGGAGTGCCAGAGCCTGTTTCAGAGGGGGATGTGACTTCGTAAATGTTTTCTATAGAAACAAAAAATGCTTGTTACATTAAAAATGTCATTCAGGGGGGGGCTTCCGGTGACGTCACGAGACATGGCCGCGTTCTAGGAGACTCCCGTGGACCCCGGAGCATAACTACAGGAATAGGCACTTTTCCCCTGACCTTTCCGGACCCAGCTCCGGCGCACTGCAGAGCCCCTGACAGCCTGATTCGGGCGATCCGACGGGCAGCTCGGGGAGACCCCCCTGTGAGGCGCGGGCCCGACGGCGAGAAGGGGCGGCGTGGCACTGTGAGCCCCGTGAGGTCTGAAGCCGGGGAATCGGAGGCAGAAGGGGACGGAGCTCCCCCTGCTCCTGCAGTGAAAGGTACGCTCGCAGCAGCCTCCCGCGGCGCGAGCGGTGAAGGAGGAATAAATAAATAAATAAATCCAAGATCGGGGGAGCTGGGAGGGGGGGGAGCGCTGGGAGGAGGTGAGCGCTGGGAGGAGGTGAGCGCAGGTGTAGTGACTGAGAGGGAGAGGCGGCCATCTTAGAGGGACCCCACACGGAGGTACCAACACCCCACAAAGTGCAGTAATAACAAAGTCCCTGCCTAGGGAAGAATTCCCACTGCTACCAGAAGCACTAAGTCTCACACTAATGCAGCTGCCCTGACACAACACCACAGAATAAATAAATAAATAACTTTGCCCCCATAAGGACCCCCAGGTGCCTGCACCGTCCTTACGTCTCGCCCCCCCTGGACCACCACCTTTCCTCTAACGCTTACGGCTCCAAGCAAACATTCCTAGAAGGGGGAACACCGCGACAATGCAGTCGCGTCAGAAAAAAGCCTCAACTCCGGCGGTAACTAAATACTTTCCGCCGACGCAGAGAAGCCCAGGCGCAACGCCTGACAACCAAGACAGCGCTAACGCACGCGGCTCCCCCACCTCTGCAAGCGACCGACACGGCCGTGGAGAGGTAATAACAAAAGAATACCTTGAGGATTTTATGACATCCCTCCACAACAAACTCCATTCCTCACTGCAACAGGATCTCAAGACTGCCGTCACGGAGCTCAAGGGGGAGATATCAGGCCTGACCGAGAGAACCACAGAGCTCGAGACAAAACAGGGAGAGACTCTACAGAGGTTAATGGAGGCCGAAGACGAAGTATTTCGGCTGGGGGAAGAAGTGGCGGGCCTAAAAGACGCGATAGAAGACCAGGAGAACAGGGATAGGAGACAGAACCTGCGGATCCGCAACGTCCCTGAGACTGTTCTCCCCGATCTCATCCGGCCGTACCTACTGGAACTCTTCTCCTCCCTGTGTGGAGATGTGGAACCCAGAGACATGGAGATAGATCGGGCCCACCGAGCCCTTGGTCCCAGGTCGGAGGATCCGAATAGAAGAAGAGACCTGATTGTAAAATTCCACAGCTACACCACCAAGGAACGAATCCTGACAGCTTGCCGAGAAAAGGAGACATTACCTTCCAAGAGGAAAGAATACAAATCTACAGCGACCTGTCCAAAATCACCGTTAACAGGCGAAAGGAACTCAAACCTTTAACGCTGCTCCTGCGAGAAAGTGGTGTCCGCTACAGGTGGGGATTTCCATTTAGATTAACGGCCAGCAAAAATGGGAAATTCTTAACCCTGAGGCGCCCGGAGGAGATGGCGGCGTTCGCAAGAGCACTAGGCCTCACTTCCCCGCCCTCTTGGGGATCAGAGGAGAGTCCAAGCCGAGATGCTGAAGAGGAGGGCGGGCCTAGCCGCCCCTCCCGCAGAACCGCTGCTCCAACCCAAGCGCAGGCAAAAAGAAAGTAAAGGAATACCCAAACTAACCTCCTTATTCCCAGTTGGCCGTTGCCGTAGATCTATCCCAGCACTGAGCGGATGCAACCGCCTGCAGTGATCACTGAAGAGGAGACGCAGATACGCCTGCTAGCGGCCGTCTACCCCGTGGAGTTCACCTGAACGTCGAAATAAAATCCCCGGCAGCACAGTCGGCCCACCTACATCATGGAGTGAGATCACTTGAAAGACAGCACGCCCCTGAGAGCCGAACTCACGCATGAGGACCACTCCGCTGAGTGCACCTCGACGACGCACCCAGTACCCAGATCTCATTGGAGACCCACCTGCACCACCATAAAAGACCTACACGAGCGGTCCAAGGAGCGGAGCCGAAGGGGGGACGCCAGTTGCGGCTTTTGGGTGGGGAGGGGGGCGGGGATCCCGGGGGGGGGGGCTTGCTTGAGGCCGAGGGGGCCCCCTCGCTTATGGAGAACTGACGAGAGGAAGCCGTGGCGCTGGCTGCAGAGAGCCGTC
>NC_134486.1:242482898-242576290 GCF_040206685.1 Ascaphus truei | reverse complement strand
TCACGCTTTGGCAATACTGAAATGTTCTTTCGTCATGCCAATAAAGCTGATTTGATTTGATTTGATTTGATTTGATTTGAGAGAGAGAATGAGAGAGAGAATGAGAGAGAGAGAGAATGAGAGAGAGAGAGAGAGAATGAGAGAGAGAATGAGAGAGAGAGAATGAGAGAGAGGGGGGAGGGAGAGGGGGGAGGGAGAGGGGGGAGGGAGAGAGAGGGGGGAGGGAGAGAGAGGGGGGAGGGGAGAGTCGGGAGGGAGAGAGAGAGGGGGGGAGGAGAGAGAGAGGGGGGAGGAGAGAGGGGGGGAGGGAGAGGGGGGAGAGAGAGGGGGGGAGAGAGAGGGGGGGAGGAGAGAGAGGGGGGGAGGGAGAGAGAGGGGGGGAGGGAGAGAGAGAGGGGGGACGGAGAGAGGGGGGAGGGAGAGGAGAGAGGGGGGGAGAGAGGGAGGGGGAGGGAGAGAGAGAGGGGGGAGTGAGAGAGAGAGGGGGGAGTGAGAGAGAGAGAGGGGGGAGGGAGAGAGAGGGGGAGAGAGAGGGGGAGAGAGAGGGGGAGAGGGAGAGAGAGAGAGAGAGAGAGAGAGAGCGAGAGAGAGTCTGAAGGGGGGAGAGTCTGAGGGGGGGAAGTCTGAGAGAGTCTGAGGGGGGGAAAGTCTGAGAGAGTCTGAGGGGGAGAGAGTCAGAGAGTCTGAAGGGGAGAGAGGCTGAGAGAGGCTGAGAGGGAGAGGCTGAGAGGGAGAGTCTGAGAGGGAGAGAGTGTCTGAGGGGGGGGGGGGGAGAGTCTGAGGGGGAGAGTCTGAGAGGGAGAGACAGGGGAGAGTCTGAGAGGGAGAGACAGAGGAGAGTCTGAGAGGGAGGGTGTGTGTGTTTGTGTCTGTCTGTCTGTGAATGAAGACAGAAACACCAACCCACAGTCAGTCAATCACTCACCCAAGTGTCAGTCACTCACCCAAGTGTCAGTCACCCACCCAAGTTTCAGTCACCCACCCCCCACACCCACACACCCCCCACACCCACTCTCTCTCTCTGTCTAGTTAAAATTATGCCCCCCCCCCTGAAAACATTTCTGCGGACGCCCATAGCCTTTGGTGTGATCAGGTATATGCCCAGAAACTTGACATCTGTATTTTTGGCACTTCTAATACATATTATCGGACCAATCAACCATGTTTTCAACATATGTTGATGTACCCCATACCTGATGAATTTACGTTTTGGTTTATTAAAAGAACTGTAGCTTTAGATTGGGAAGTACTGTACTGCCACAGTCTGAATGATCATGCAATGCACAGTCTCTCGTTTCTTCTGAATGGCGTATTTCACACACCTAAATTTAAAAACAATATTTTGTTGATGCAAGCATTTAAAAAAACATTTAAAGCTGCAGACCAAGCAATATCCTACATGGTTGTTTTTTTTTTATAATACATCAATTCCTCAGAAAATACTTGTAGCATTTTTTTTGTTTGTTTGTTTGTTTTTTAAATCCCCACTGTGAATAACACTTTTAATGTATTATAATGTAACAGGCATTTGTTGTTTTTATAGCAACCCTTTATAAAGTCACATCCCCTTCCTCTTCTGAAACTGGTCTGGCACACCCCTTTTTGAGCCCTGCCCTCTCTTTAGCAGTGCACCAATTGTATCTAGTGACTGCCTGGTCACATGATCTTCCCCAAAGAACTTTGCATCTTGGGTCCTCTTCTGCTGCACTGACAGCCATTAAGTGAACCCCCAAGTCGAATCTTCGCCAATCGATCACAGGAGAACGGATCGATCTGCAACTTGGCTAATTACTTATTGTGTGGAGTGTATTGATGCACATATTAATAAATTAAACCATTTCTATGCTGTTGTACTCCAGTGAATGAACATATAAACTTTGCACCATTTTTGAAATAGCAATTTCTCTAAACCCTCCCTCCTCCCTCCCCCCAATCAATCAATCGGGACAAATTGCACAGGGATAAGAGTCAAAGGGGATTATTCAATATAGTCCCAATCACCCGTTCGGGCAGTAATCATCAAAACCCCCAATTGATTTGATACTATATTGAATTACCCCCAAAGTGACAAATACTGATACCTAAGTGCTCTGGCCAGCGCTGTGATCATTTGCTGTGGAACAGCTATGGATTAGGAAATTGGTAGTTATCCAATGATTTGTTGTGTCAAATTGATATTTTTAAAAAATAGAAAGGGACGTCCCTCTAAGCGACAGCTCTACCAAACAAACAGTATGCTTCCAATGAAAGGTACCGCTTGTTTGGCGATCATTTTATCACTATATGTTTGTACAGTAACATGCAAACATGTTAACTTCCTCTTCATCAAGAAATGTGGATCTGCATTGTGCAACCACCCGATTAGGGCACTACAAGGTTTCAACATCTGACACAAGTCAACCTGGGACAGTCAAAGAGAAACGCGTATTTCAGACGTCACTTCGAAGTAAATCTTTTCCAGGACACACACACACACACACACACACCTTTAGGCGCCACCAGCTTCTTACAACTGTGTAAAAGTATCTATATGTACATTTATACTGATATATGATCATTTTTAACAGGTTTAAGTATTGTATTTACTTCTAAAACCTATGTGCCTCTGTCCTGCCTTTCTCAGATCATTCTGAAGTTTACAAACTACAAGAACACTGGTCTTCACAGTGGTTCAAAAATGTTGTTACAACTAACTGTGGTAAAAGGTTGATGTGGCCTGGAAATACGCCTTATGGCATTTTATTCCGTATCATTTTGTATAGTTGTGTATACCCAAGTTAAACATGAGTTAACATTATATACACAAATGTTCTACCAATAATCCACCATTTGTAGCCACTACACTTTTGCTAGAAAGATTCAGAAATATATGAGAACAAGGTGACGTCCAAAAGTTAGAGGGAGAAGAGAAGCTTGTAACCACAGTACCTGGGGAAAAAAATTCGATTCTAGTGAAATGTCCCATATTCTAGAAGCTGTGATTTGATCTTATCCATGCTCGAGAATTTCAGCTCCATTCAAATGAATACAGCTTTCCTGTGCATTAGGAAAAGAGACACACAGATACCCAGCAAGCTCTCAGACCCCCTCCCCCCCTCCCCAAAATTAGGAAAAGAGCTCTTCACAGCACATTAAGTAAAAGGGCCGCGGTCTCATGAAAACATTAGCCAAAAAGTAGTAATCAAGCAGTAATAGCAGTATTATGCTCCAAGGTATACATGGAAAGCCTTACAAGTAAAGACTTCTCAAAAAGAAGGAGAAGCACACAACAGTTACTTTCATACTGTACGTGTATATCTCAAAATAGTCTTTGGAGCTTATGTATCAAGGCAAAGGTGTTGTAATTCTGAATCCAAAAAACAACACCATGTGTATGAAAGAAAACAAACAATCCCAATGAAAGCCATAAGATTTTTTCTTTTGCCCAGAACTGCACCACTTTTGTCTTGGAACATGTCCCTATACTGTATATGCATTTTCCTACATTTCTATCCACAAAACTAGGTACTGTATATTGCCATATGCTGCTGTTATACGTAATGTGTCATTTTGCAAAGGTCGCTTCTTCACATCCTTAAAGTATCCTGGTTCCTTAAAGCACATAAGACACAGAGCACAAACATTTAACCCAATGTATGTGATTGATGCCTTTAAATAAAAAGTTGAAAAAGTAGAAATCCATTTAAATCCATTTGAACTTATGTTTCCATGGTAAACTAATGCGTTGGAGGATTTTGACAATCTTTATCTAATTGTTATTGTAACTCCCCATCTAAAGGGTTACTTGTATGGTTAGCGTGTAACAGGCACCACCCTGTTTTATCGTTGGACCACGACATCGCAGAGAGTACTGTATATACAGTAAGGATAGGGGAAAGTTTGAGATGGTTATGTTCCAGGAGGACAAGAATAGAGGAGCCTCGGGGAGAGTGGATAAGTAATGTTTATAAAGTAATAGTACAGACCAGTCCCCCTCTGTTTATTATGTTGTAAATAGGGAAAAAAAACATTTAAATCAGGATCCCATAAGAAGATTAAGGGAGACAAATATAAGCTTTGAAGTATGCAAACGGCATGCCACAGAGTGTCTCAGTAACGAAGGCTCCCAGGTTCCAGGAGCTTAGCTCTTAATCACGGATCTGCATTAACAGTCCTCTCCAGCGGCAGAGAAGTGGCAGTTCCCACACCAACAAAAAAGGTATTAGGGTTACATCTACAGGACCCGCTAGGAGTCCCAATGGGACTAGCATTAGTGGGATAATACAGAGTGGCATCCTGAACAGAAGAAAGAGGGGGGCCCGGGTCTTAGAACAGTTAAGCTACTAAGAGCTATACTTCCCTGTGAGTGTTGAGAGGGCATTCACAAAAGCGCATAAAGAACAAGATATTACAACAATGTAAACAGAGAAATCCAATCAGGGTGTAAATCCTGCTTGGACAAGAAACCCGCAAAACATAAAAGCTTTATTAATACATACTACCACATCATGGTTGATACGATATACATAGTTTGAGACATATTCTCCTTCATATGAGATGTTCCACGGTGGGCTTTGGAGGAGCCACTATCCTCTATTTTGTGTCACCATCACCTAAGTTTTAATACACTTGTGTTTATACCCTACACTCCGTTTGTCCCTTAGTATGCATTAATAAAGCTTTTTTTGTTTTGCGTCGTTTGGCACAAAAGGCTATAAGCCTGGGACCATTTTTCTGTCCCACCTATTGTTTGTCCTCATAGAGTGCAATTGTGGGTTTCTTGTCCAACCAGGATTTACACCCTGATTGGATTTCTATGTTTAAATTGTCCCTACCCTATGCACAATGAGATTTTTACGTTAACAACAGTATTTTTGGTGAGCGATAAGCATTTTGTGTGTCTTCGGGAACATTGTAAACAGTAGTGTGTGTGGTTCCTGCGCCTGGGCACCTGAATAAAATACTGTTGTATGACAAAAATTCCTGGCGCCCATTATTCTACAACCTTGCTACCGCATTGCCCAGCCGCCTGAATGCAGCCCCTGAGTCAAGGTAACCCATCTGAAGCAGTCATATACCACACACCGATATAATCTCCCTAGAAGCTGGGCAAGGAGGGTGTCACGGGAGACCAGTATTTTTACACCGAAACCACCGGGATCACTAGCACCAGACAGGACAAGGTTGTTGATTAAAATTAGGTTTATTCTGGCACGCAAAACAAAAATGTTAAAAAAAACAAGATACAATACCAACTGGGGGTCTAGGGAGCAGACTCTAGCCTCGCTAGATGCAGGGGCCTACTTCAAGAAGGCTTGCCCTGTCCGCTTCTCGTCAAGGATATCAGAGTGCGGATCACACAGCAGACCCTCTGACATGTACTGTACACTGGCGACACACTTTATTCGAGCTCGTCTAGTCCCACGAATTCGGGTATACCCGGGTGTATTGAGGTTTGTGACTGTTTTCTGCCCGAGTGCATTGAGGTATTTTCCAGGCAGGGATTGAAGCATTGTATTCCCGCTAGCTGCAATACTGCACAGTATATATATATACTGCATTACAATTCATGAATTTATGCCATCTGGTAGACACGCGAAGCATTGCAGCCTATTAAATCCTAATCATTATCATTTAACAGATCAGCCGCCCGTCAGCCAGGCATGAACCCAGGCTGGGAAGGCAAACGCAACGGGGCTTGTCAGAGGTGAGGAGCGGCGCATTCCAGGTATCTGCCAGGTACATACTGGGTATTTGCTCGAATAAAGTGTGTCGGTGCAGTATCTCCAACTGGTCCCAGTTAAGATCCAAACTCCTTCCCAGAATGTCTCTCAGTCGGTCCTTAGGGAATCTCCACACTCCTTCCCAGAGTGTCTCTCCCTCTGTCGGATAATCAACTCCTGCTCTGACCAGCAGTGTTCCTTATATACCCCTTGGTGGCTATCTTTTACCATTGAGCAAGGGTAGCCAGCCAAGAGAAACAGTGTCTGGGGCTCAGACCTGGTAACTGATTTTATTAACTACTGCCCTATCTTTGCTATGACCATATCTTTTCTATAGAACAGTTCAGCTAAAGGAATTACAGAAACTCCCTCCATAGAAATGATAGGAAAAGGCACATAACAGCATTTTCATTGGCAGGGCTGACATGTTAATTCCATCAGTAGATATCCAAAATGTGAAGGGAGCGATTTTCAGGAACACCCCAAAAAAGAAACACAATAATAGTGTAATAAAATCACACAATGATGACTTATTAAAATCTTGGCTCGTATGAATCTTCTACTTACAAGAAGTAAGTGAAGAGTCAGCGTTTAGCAGGATAATGAAGAATCAGCAGTGATCAGGAAAGCAGGATTGGATATGTTCTTGTTCAGAGTTGTGGTCATGTAAGAAATATCAAAGGAAGACCATAGTATGGACCAATTGGCACAGGTTTATAAGAATAAAAAACATAAGAAATGTACTCACAATATGTACATCAAATGTAGACACATAAAGGTATCTTTTGCGGCGTGGTGAGAGTCTGGTCTTTCTCTGTACAGAAAGACCAGACTCTCACCACGCCGCAAAAGATACCTTTATGTGTCTACATTTGATGTACATATTGTGAGTACATTTCTTATGTTTTTTATTCTTATAAACCTGTGCCAATTGGTCCATACTATGGTCTTCCTTTGATATTTCTTACATGACCACAACTCTGAACAAGAACATATCCAATCCTGCTTTCCTGATCACTGCTGATTCTTCATTATCCTGCTAAACGCGGACTCTTCACTTACTTCTTGTAAGTAGAAGATTCACACGAGCCAAGATTTTCATAAGTCATCATTGTGTGATTTTATTACACTATTATTGTGTTTCTTTTTTGGGGTGTTCCTGAAAATCGCTCCCTTCACATTTTGTATATCTACTATTGCCTATGAGGGAATTTGTACAAACTTCCCTGTGAAGGTTGAGAACTTTTTTGAACACTCTACATATTATTGCGTGTATTCACTATACTGTGTCTCAGCGCCTTCTAAATCACTTGGGTTAACATGTTAATTCCATCACCACACAATACCAACTACTGCATCTAGCTGGGCGGAATTTCTAATACAGGCATAAATACAGACATAAGCTAATTATATAAAAGACAGGATTGGAATTTCACACAGCTAGCCCACATCACATCATAAGACAATGTTGATTCACTAAATTAAGGAAAGGATTGTCACAGTGAATAAAGTGCCTTGGAATACATTCTAACATACATAGTGCATTATACATTCCCTGTTCTCCCCCAGATATTAAATACATTTGGCTGAAATAAGCCTTACATAGGTGGCCAAGTTACATGGATTAAGGGGGTAGCTAGCCGGGCTTCATTTCAATTTTGTGATGCCAGCTTCCCCTACATTTCCCCCTCAAGAAGAAGGCTCTGGGGTAGTCACCCCACCAGGTGGCTCCACAAGCCTAGAAGTCCTTGAGGTGCATTGTTCGCTGTGTATGTCCAGCCGGGAGTGACCATCTGCGCTGCCGTGCCCACTACCTTAGCAAAGTCAAAGTCCTGAAGGGCACAGCTCCAGGTTAACAAGGTCCCAGTCTCCCCGGGCATCCTCCGCAACCAATTTAGGGTGTTATGCTCCAGGAGCCCCGCATAGGGCTGCCCAAATACATAGGTCTTTTCTTTATATAGCCCCATTAATGTATATAGCACTTCACAGCAGTAATAGTTACAAATCATATAGCTAAAGATATAAATAACACAAAGGGAAGAAGTGTAAAAGTAACATTTAGGAAAGGGAGTCCCTGCTCCGAAGAGCATACAATGTAATTGTCATCTCCTATGGTAGCCCTGTGTCTCTATCTCCTCCATGTTCCATTCCCCCTCTGCCGAGACCCGGTACGCGGTCCGGTGGAGGGATCGGTGATCCCCGGTTTTGATCAGGTGGATGGGTCCTGCCCGGCTTATCCAGAGCCAAGACCCAGTCTATCTCTCCTACCACTCGTATCTGCTCTTGCTGGGGAGCCGCAAACTGGGGACAGTTACATGGATTTAGGGGTAGGTAGCTGGGATTTATTGCAGTTTTGTGATCCCAGCTACCCCTACCGTCACCGAGGGTTACCCTATTAAAAAAATAAAAAACAGATAAAAAAGGGGAAAGATCAATAAGTAGTACATAAGATTACACAAGATCATTGAAGCCAAACGGAACTCATTAAACTACGATACGATATTAACAGCCATTGACTATTGGATTGCAGTTAACGTAAGATTACTATGCAATATCCAGCATCAGATCACAGTCAATGTCTCCATTGATGCTCGATTTTAAAAGGTTACAATTTACATGTCACAGCTGGTGACCTAATACAGAGGAGGTCATGTGCATCCATGAAAGTGCTAAAGCCTATGCAAAATCTATAAACCACACATGCATACTTTATTTTTTATCCTGAACCATCAAAGAGCAATAAGCTGCTTTGCTTAAGCATGGTAAGCAAATAATGAACAGTATAGCTCTATACAAATGTAACTGTTATCTGTTTTGATGTGTGGTGATGGTTGCTTTATAACTGTGTGATTAGACAGCAAGGTTACAGTAACATTGGTTTCCACTGGCAGAACGCTAGTACAGGTTTTCAATATCAAGAACACAAACAAAATCTGACTCCATTATGAGGATTAACATTTCAACATAATACAAAAAGCCCACAATATATATATACTCTTTTTTCCCAGTGACAAAAACAAATGTTTCCCATAAATCAGTGTGTGTTTTGGAAACGTATTTGTTGATCCAATTTATATTCTTGACCAACCTAAGATAAATATAAAATAATAAGACAGAATTTTATTTTAGTAGAAACATTTTTAATAATGTAACGTATCACCAGAAATCCCGCTTTATTCCCACATTATTTTACTAAAAAGACATTTTGGCGAACTCAACACTATGCATTTCCCAATGTTTCTTTTCGCATACTCAACTTTCTTAAACTTCGTGTTTTCAAGACAAGTGAATGTAATAAGTCTACCAAACACAAAATGGTCTATTTATCAATATTAGGATTTTCCCTTCTATTTGTTTTATGTAAAGCATGGGCAGCGATATTCTACTAGACACCTGTTCTGTCCCAGGCCCACTGTGGCAAGTGAGTAGAGACAGGTAGCTTAAGGTTAGGTCCCCAGTGGCCACGACGACGCACACAAGGTACGGTCCTCTATGGGGCCGGTCCCAGTAGCAGCCTGCGCACCCCGGCACAATGCGCGACTACATTTAGCAAAGACAAGGATTTTATCTTTGCTAGTGGCAACGGAGCGCCCTGGCCATATCACGGCGGTGGTTCAGCCAATGAGGGCAAACCCGCAATGCCCCTCCCATTGCGTGCTGCCCGGAGTCCACCAGGTCGTACTGCTGCCGGAAACCCCGTCGCTGCGGGGTACAAAGAGGAAGTGTGCTTGCCTGTCCAAGCAGGAAAAGGACAAGACTGTGCCAAATGGCAGGGGAAGAGGATCAGCCCAACTCACAGAGGAGCAGAGGGGAGCTGGCTCAGAAACCAGGGAAGACCGTTACATTAGTAACAACATGAACACTGAGTAGTGACAGCAGTCACATACAGGGAGGGAGCTATACAGGGCCACAACACCCAATTCGGTGTCAGCTTATGCCTGCAGTTAATTTTGTAACGCCACTGTCATTACATGGAAATAATTATTTTTTTTTAAAATAAAAGAGAGACCAGATATAATATCCTTTGGTGGTGGTAAGGCCACAGCACAATTTATAAAAAAAAAAACATTGGATTCAACTAACAGTTAACATGAACCGCCCACCATGGCTGGCGTACTTATAAGCAAACACCAGCCACCTCTCACTCATGAACACTATAAGGTTCCTACCCTGACCAGGCATGCCAATACCTCACAAATAAACACCCACTGGGTCCACCACACCTTCAGCCCTCTCTCTGGTAAAATCCACGGACTCCTTTAGTTTCATCACAAGGGTGACTTAGCATTTAATAAATGATGAAATCATACAAAAAAACTACACATGCGGAGTGAATAAGGTGTCAAGGTGTGAATATACAAAATAATAAAGTAACAGGAGGTGTGGCGACTCAGTTGATGCCTGCTGGGAGAGAATTAATAATCCCTTTCCCGAAAGAGCTATATGAAACAAATCTACCAATTAAGGACCAAAATTTGATGCGGTACATATATTGTGTAAGTAACACCCGTTCCCCCAATGCTGGTTATAAATAGTAAACCAGTATGCTGTACTTTTATCCGCTGTATTAGTGCGCATCCAATTTGCCACTTATATAATTTTATAGTGGCTAAACAGTTTGAGAGTGGCTGTGTAAATAAACCGCAATTACTCCAGGAAAGCTTATAAACCATGAAACCCCAAAGAAGCACTATAAATGGTCACAGTGCGTTGCCATATCATAATAATAGAGCGTATGTAAACAGTAGAATTGATAATCGATCAAGCCGTGTCAGTCACAGCGCAGCCCTAACTGTCTGCCTACAAGTAACTCAACAGAGACGTAGCAATAAGTATCAATTGTCTGCCTGACAGTTATAGTGAACATCTATTGAGTGCAAATTAGATAATAGTAATAAGAATGCGGTGTGAATCACAGCACAGCTGCCTAGGTCTAGCTCGACAGAGAAGTAACGAAAAGTAGCGAGAGCGAGCCCAGCTAGCCACAGCTAGACAAGCCAGTCCTTCCTGACGTGACATCAGCGCGTCACTATGCTCTAAGAGGTTCGCTCCGGGTGGCGCTTCGTCAGGGGAAGGTGAGCGGAGGGTGTCCGCATTATGTTTTAAATAGTGTTCTAGTTGTCTTAGCAACAAGTGTCATACTGGTTACTAGTATCACATGGCATAGGGAGCCAATGGTAAATGATCTAGAGGTCATGCGCAGTGCTTACCCCCCACACATGGAAGTAGAACGTAGCTTTGATCCCTCGTTATGCCCGTGCTCGTCTCCTGCTCTCTACACAACATTCTACTCTCCCCCAGCTTCACTTCTACAGCTCTTTCTCGCCTGAAAAACATTTTTCCTCACTGCCACTTACCTGTGGAACTCCCTCATACTCGGTATACGCCAAGCACCCTCTTCCCCACCTTTAAATCAAACCTTAACTCTCCCCCTCTTAAATTAAGCATTTCAATAGCATGGACTCGTGGATACTGTCCCACACCCACAGTCGCTCCTACATTGTGGCCAAGCACTGCCATCTACAGCACTTATTCCCTCACCTGCTGTCTCTGTAAATCTCCCAACATACTACTTAGATTGTAAGCTCCCCAGGGCAGGGGTTTCCTTTCCTATTGTCGGACTTTGCTGTGCTTATTGTATTATAATTCCCTATACTGTATGGTCTCTATAAAGTGTAGAGTACACCGTGGGCGCTATATAGTTACATACAGTAGATGAGGTTGGGGGAAAAAAAAACATATCCATCAAGTTCAACCTATGCTATGTGTGGGATGACTGAATCCAAGAAAACCAATTACACCAATAACAGGTCTTTGAAAATACATTGTGAATTTACTAATAAATGCATTTTAACACACTCATTAAAAGCCATCACTACATATATATTTTAAAAGGGAACTAGATCACAAACGGGACATTTTAAGCCTGACATCAGTAGTGGTGAAGCTATTAGAAGGTATAGTACAGGATAATATTCAGGAATACCTAATGGATAGCAAAATTATTAGCAATAGTCACCATGGATTTATAAAGGATAGATCATGCTAAACTCACCATCTTAGTTTCTTTGCGGAAGTACGTTGGCATTTCAACCAGGGTAATGCAGTTGATGTGGTCTACTTATATTTTGCAAAGGCTTTTGATATGGTTCCACACAAAAGATTAGTGTACAAAATAAAGCAAATTGGACTCTATTTAAATATTTGCCCTGGATTGAAAATTAGCTGTAAGATAGTCAAGTTGGCTAAAGTTGTGAGTGGAGTACCTCAGGGATCGGTACTGGGACCCCTGCTTTCTAACTTGTTTATTAATGACCTTGAGGTTGGCATCGAGAGCAAAGTCTTCATCTTTGCTGATGATACTAAATTGTGTAAGGTAATAGAATCAGAGCAGGATGTAATTTCTCTCTCAGAAGGACTTGGAGAGACTGGAAATGTGGGCAGGTAAATGGCAGATGAGGTTTAATACAGATAAATATAAGGTTATGCATTTGGGAAACAAGAATATACAGGTGACTTGCAAATTAAAAGGGGATAAATCAGGGGAAACATTGATGGAGAAGGATTTATGAGTACTTGTAGACAGCAGGCTTAGCAATAGTGCCCAAAGTCATGCAGTAGCTGCAGAGGCAAACAAGATCTTATCATTCATTAAACGGGGAATGGATGGAAGGCAATTAAACATAATTATGCCGTTCTATAAAGCATTAGTAAGACCACACCTTGAATATGGAGTACAAAGTACTAGAAAAAGTGCAGAGAAGAGCCACCAAATTAATAAAGGGAATGGTCAATCTAACTTATGAGGACAAGCTAGCTAAAATAGATTTATTTACATTAGAAAAGAGGCGTTTAAGAGGGGATATGATAACTACAGTATATACAAATACATTCAGGGGCAATACAAAGCGCTCCCAAAATAACTATTTATCCCAAGGGCTGTACAAATGACATGGGGTCACCCCTTAAAGTTGGAGGAAAGGAAATTTCCCCAGCAATAAATTCACTAGTTACTTTAGTTTTTTTTGCCCACAACATTTCTATTTAGTTTTGGTGGTTACATTATAAATGTTTGTTTTTAATTTGTCATGTTTGTAATTACACTTTTTGTCTATTGTTTTTCTTGGTTCCCACGTGATCTTATAATATAATACACTCCACTATCTCTCCTAGAGTGAGCAAAATGGAGTATTCAACAGGTGTGCATTACCTGGGACGCCTCTAATGACTGATCCTATCAGAGAGCAGGAGTACCTATTTATAGATCTGGGGACTTGACCAGTTACTCTTTGACAAAGTTCCATACCAGGAAGCAAACGCGTCAGAGCTGGTTCTGTTGTGTACAACCGCTTTTGCACATTATATTCTTTTTTTCATTGATTGTGCTTAGTGTCTTTAAATCTACAGGCTAGCAGTAATACTGTATATTTTATTACAGATATTAATACAACTATGAAGCATTGTGAGGATGGATATGAATTGTCAGTTTTGTTGGAATAAGCGGCATTGGAGAATGTGTGTGTGTGTGTGTGTGTGTGTGTGTGTGTGTGTGTGTGTGTGTGTGTGTGTGTGTGTGTGTGTGTGTGTGTGTGTGTGCGCGCAAAGTCTTTCATTTGCTGTTAAAGTAATGCTGAGAAACCGGTGTCTGCTGATAATTAGACAGACAAAACATAGCTAAATCTGGTAGAAGCATCAGGACTCATTAAGACCTGGTGAGAAAATGCATGCATTTCCCCACTCCTACAACATCGTACTATGGGTCAACCTTAGAAATAAGTCTCATGCACAATATCCCGATGAGGAGGACAGATTCAACAACTTATATATTCATTTTGCTTTATATTTTTTAAAAACCAAGTTCAGTGTAGCCAAAGTAGGCAGGTACTAGCCCTTCGAACCCTGAAAGGGTTAAGACATTTTAAGCCTCTTGAAATCTCAACCCGAGTTACGTTGCTGTGAGTGAGCCGGATAAAAGGTCTGTTGTATTGCGGCGTAACGACTAAGTAGCGTAGATAATTAGAGATCAGGTCGGGGGAACTGCCAGCAGGTGCCACCTCACTACAAAGAAATCATTCTCAACGTGTGCGGGTCTGTTATTATGAGATTAGTGGTGACATGGCCCTCAATAACACTCGTTATTTATAACAAGCAGTTCATGTAAGTGCTACACTTTCATTACCAGCCTTGTGAGTGATATGGAGATTAATGGCCATATTTATCAAAGAGAGCTCCTCGGTAGGACACACCTTCCAAGCCCGAAGATGCCTTACAGGCCCAATCACTTGAACAGGAGGGTCGTACATTATTTACGAAGCCAAGAAAGGTGTCTTCACCCCTTCGGTGCCAGTGTGAGCTGCCACCTTTATGCCAAGGCCGATCCGGCAAGGACAGGATCACATGACCACTCTGATGAACGATCACATAAATCGCTTCCGGTCAGGTCGCAGGAACCCGGAAGTGAAGGGAAAGGATCTCTTCCCGCCCCTTCAGCATAGTTTGCGATCAGATCGTGAACAGTCCTAAAACTAGGTCATGCTCAGGACGTACAACGTAGGTCACACAAGGGCCTCTAAGGTTGTACTTTTATGAAAGAGAGCCCTAGAGGGTTAAGGAGAGGTATACTTGGGGCTATGTTTATGAAACAGTACTCCAAGGATCACTCCACCTAACCTCTAACAAATCCGATCAGCAGCTAGCTAGTTAAAACAATGTAACACTTATAACCAGTGTTCGACAAACCTATACATTTGCACGCCCCGGGCGAGTGGATTTAACATCGTGGCGAGCTCCTATTGGCCCAAGCAGCACACGTGTGGTACTAGGTGGCGAGTAGATTTTTTGGTGATTTGTCGACCACGGCTTATAACCATAGCTTAATATGTTATAACTTATTTCTCAACTGTTGTATATGTTTATCTTTTGTCTTCTAGACACCATGTTTAAAAAAAAAAAAAAAAGACAATTTTGGAAATATTATCTAGATAGTGTAGTTATTTCAAAATATTTTAATTATACCCATGCAAGTATACATAACAAAAAAAAAGTTGTTTACCTGTATAATTTATCAACAGAAATTAGTATATATACTGTGAAGCAGATATCTATATACATTACACCATCCTCAACACACACACACGTTACCCATGTTTCAACTATTCGATATAAAACAGACAGTAATTGACTGGTCATAGTACTGTTCATTTACTGAAACAGACTAAAATACAGAGGGACATATCTATCTAACCCTCCTAGCTGCAAAACTGGGGCAAAAGTGATGCAAAGCAATGGTGCCACATGGATTTCAATATCCGTGTTTAGAGGATATTTAAATCAATATTTAAATCCCTCATCCTCATAATATATCTCCGTCTACCCTGTTGCACTGTTATTTAATGCCATGCAAGTCACAAATCTAACGTCTATGGAATAATGTACATGTTACCGTTTCACAGTCCTCAGCGCCTGCAGAATATACACAGCCCTCAGCGCCTGCAGAATATACACAGCCCTCAGCGCCTGCAGAATACACAGCCCTCAGCGCCTGCAGAATACACAGCCCTCAGCGCCTGCAGAATATACACAGCCCTCAGCGCCTGCAGAACACACAACCCTCAGCGCCTGCAGAATATACACAGCCCTCAGCGCCTGCAGAACACACAACCCTCAGCGCCTGCAGAACACACAACCCTCAGCGCCTGCAGAATATACACAGCCCTCAGCGCCTGCAGAACACACAGCCCTCAGCGCCTGCAGAATATACACAGCCCTCAGCGCCTGCAGAACACACAGCCCTCAGCGCCTGCAGAATACAGTCCTCAGTGCCTGCAGAATATACACAGCCCTCAGCGCCTGCAGAACACACAGCCCTCAGCGCCTGCAGAACACACAGCCCTCAGCGCCTGCAGAATATACACAGCCCTCAGCGCCTGCAGAACACACAGCCCTCAGCGCCTGCAGAACACACAGCCCTCAGTGCCTGCAGAATACAGTCCTCAGTGCCTGCAGAATATACACAGCCCTCAGCGCCTGCAGAACACACAGCCCTCAGCGCCTGCAGAACACACAGCCCTCAGCGCCTGCAGAACACACAGCCCTCAGCGCCTGCAGAACACACAGCCCTCAGCGCCTGCAGAACACACCGCCCTCAGCGCCTGCAGAACACACCGCCCTCAGCGCCTGCAGAACACACCGCCCTCAGCGCCTGCAGAATCCACCGCCCTCAGCGCCTGCAGAACACACCGCCCTCAGCGCCTGCAGAACACACCGCCCTCAGCGCCTGCAGAACACACCGCCCTCAGCACCTGCAGAACACACCGCCCTCAGCGCCTGCAGAACACACCGCCCTCAGCGCCTGCAGAACACACCGCCCTCAGCGCCTGCAGAACACACCGCCCTCAGCGCCTGCAGAACACACAGCCCTCAGCGCCTGCAGAACACACAGCCCTCAGCGCCTGCAGAATATACACAGCCCTCAGCACCTGCAGAATATACACAGAACTCAGCCCCTGCAGAATACACAGCCCTCAGCGCCTGCAAAACACACAGCCCTCAGCGCCTGCAGAACACACAGCCCTCAGCGCCTGCAGAACACACAGCCCTCAGCGCCTGCAGAACACACCGCCCTCAGCGCCTGCAGAACACACCGCCCTCAGCGCCTGCAGAACACACCGCCCTCAGCGCCTGCAGAACACACCGCCCTCAGCGCCTGCAGAACACACCGCCCTCAGCGCCTGCAGAACACACCGCCCTCAGCGCCTGCAGAACACACCGCCCTCAGCGCCTGCAGAACACACCGCCCTCAGCGCCTGCAGAACACACCGCCCTCAGCGCCTGCAGAACACACCGCCCTCAGCGCCTGCAGAACACACCGCCCTCAGCGCCTGCAGAACACACCGCCCTCAGCGCCTGCAGAACACACAGCCCTCAGCGCCTGCAGAATACACAGCCCTCAGCGCCTGCAGAATATACACAGAACTCAGCCCCTGCAGAATACACAGCCCTCAGCGCCTGCAAAACACACAGTCCTCAGCGCCTGCAGAATACACAGTCCTCAGCGCCTGCAGAATACACGGTCCTCAGCGCCTGCAGAATACACAGTCCTCAGTGCCTGCAGAATACACAGTCCTCAGTGCCTGCAGAATATACACAGCCCTCAGCGCCTGCAGAACACACAGCCCTCAGCGCCTGCAGAACACACAGTCCACAGTGCCTGCAGAATACACAGCCCTCAGCGCCTGCAGAACACACAGCCCTCAGCGCCTGCAGAACACACAGCCCTCAGCGCCTGCAGAACACACAGCCCTCAGCGCCTGCAGAACACACAGCCCTCAGCGCCTGCAGAACACACCGCCCTCAGCGCCTGCAGAACACACCGCCCGCAGCTCCTGCAGAATACACCGCACGCAGCTCCTGCAGAATACACCGCCCGCAGCTCCTGCAGAATACACAGTCCTCAGTGCCTGCAGAATACACAGCCCTCAGCGCCTGCAGAATATACACAGCCCTCAGCGCCTGCAGAATATACACAGCCCTCAGCGCCTGCAGAACACACAGCCCTCAGCGCCTGCAGAACACACAGCCCGCAGCGCCTGCAGAATATACACAGCCCTCAGCGCCTGCAGAATATACACAGCCCTCAGCGCCTGCAGAATATACACAGCCCTCAGCGCCTGCAGAATATACACAGCCCGCAGCGCCTGCAGAATATACACAGCCCTCAGTGCCTGCAGAATATACACAGCCCTCAGCGCCTGCAGAATACACACAGCCCGCAGCGCCTGCAGAATACACACAGCCCGCAGCGCCTGCAGAATATACACAGCCCGCAGCGCCTGCAGAATATACACAGCCCGCAGCGCCTGCAGAATACACACAGCCCGCAGCGCCTGCAGAATACACAGCCCTCAGCGCCTGCAGAATATACACAGCCCTCAGCGCCTGCAGAATATACCGCCCGCAGCTCCTGCAGAATACACCGCACGCAGCTCCTGCAGAATACACCGCACGCAGCTCCTGCAGAATACACCGCCCGCAGCTCCTGCAGAATACACAGTCCTCAGTGCCTGCAGAATACACAGCCCTCAGCGCCTGCAGAATATACAGCCCTCAGCGCCTGCAGAATACACAGCCCTCAGTGCCTGCAGAATATACAGCCCTCAGCGCCTGCAGAATATACAGCCCTCAGCGCCTGCAGAATATACACAGCCCTCAGCTCCTGCAGAACACACAGCCCTCAGTGCCTGCAGAATACACCGCCCTCAGCTCCTGCAGGACACACAGCCCTCAGCGCCTGCAGAACACACAGCCCTCAGCTCCTGCAGAATACACAGCCCTCAGTGCCTGCAGAATATACAGCCCTCAGCGCCTGCAGAATACACAGCCCTCAGCGCCTGCAGAATATACAGCCCTCAGCGCCTGCAGAATATACACAGCCCTCAGCGCCTGCAGAATATACACAGCCCTCAGCGCCTGCAGAACACACCGCCCTCAGCGCCTGCAGAACATACAGCCCTCAGCGCCTGCAGAACACACAGCCCTCAGCGCCTGCAGAACACACAGCCCTCAGCGCCTGCAGAACACACAGTCCGCAGCGCCTGCAGAATATACACAGCCCGCAGCGCCTGCAGAATACACAGCTTTAACACTCGGCATTACAGGATGTTTTAGGGATATTATTATTGTAGCTCTTCTTTAGGCATGCTAGAATTGAAAAGCTCGAGATATGGAGAATTCATATGATGTAAATAATTGAAGTCAGTCATTTTACGCCATAACAAAAACAACATGTTCATGTTAGGACTGAAGTGGAAATGGAAGGATTTTGGTTCAGTGACTCCCGCTTAGTGGGGCACTCACGGCCAAAATCCTACAAACCATTTAACTCGCTGCAAGAAGACAGTGCAACGGAAAATACCAGAATCATGGCACCGAGAAACCATAAACAGCTGCACTTGCAAACCAGAAGTAAGCTACTTTCTGCTTTCCCATCACAAGTAAAGTTCTGCAATATATTTTCATTGGCACACGCTCAATGTCATGGCATGGTCTCTGTGATATGAGAAAGTAAAACCGAGGTTAATAGGGTTATGTTCATAACCTTGATATGAGAGCCGTCTTTATTCTATGGATACCAATGTTGGCCCACTGAAGACTCCAAAAAAGCAACTCAAACGTTAGTGTTTTAATTAAGCCACTGCAATTAAAGTGGCAACCACATTTGTTGACGCCTCATTTCTTTATGGCTTTTCTTAACCGGGTCCATGGCAGCCTTGGTAGACACCTTTCTTCTAGAGCTATAGAACTTCTTCCATTTATGCCAATATTCAATATGACCACATAGTATAGGCCATGGTTATGGACTGGCAAACAACGGAAGTATCTATCAAGGACCTTAGGTTGCCAAAGGGTACATTAGACGTATGGCTCTCATATACCAAGACGTTTCTGATGGTATGTTTTGTGCATTGTGGCACCTTTAGAATTGTAGTGTATTATGTGTGTATTATATGTGTGCATAAACAATGGTTGGTTATTCGTCTCCCTCCTTATGAGCCCATTTCCTTGATCATTATTCACGTTTGCGAGTGATCCACTGAAATCCTATTGACCAAAAAAATAAAGTTGTATTGTTTAAGTGCTTATTTCTAAATGCCCCTACATAATTACCCCTTTCAACATCAAAGATTAGGATTTTTATTGCCTATGCCTTAGATATGCTGCACGATCATGCTCAATAATACATCTGTAAGTCATTGAAAATGGGATGGAATAGCTAATGCTATAATAACAGCATAGTGAACCATTTCTAGCGCTGACAAAATAGGTATAATTGCTTGCACTACATTTCAAATTAGAACCTTACCACAAAATTAACTTATATAGTGTAGCCATTGTTTGTATAAATTGAAGGGCTCATTACTGCTTTTTTTCCCCCAAACATAGATCCTAGTACTTTTATATATATATATATATATATATATATATATATATATATATATATATATATATATACGCAGGTATCTTTAAAAAGTATCAAGTAACAAGGCATTTAACTGGCTTATTCCCTTCTGCCAAAAGTGGAAATCGAAGTGAGTGATCCTACAGCTATCACTTATTTATAAGCACTGTAGCCCAAGATAGTGAACAGAAACAGTTACGATATGCAAAATAATACTGCGTTTACACATGCAGATGCAATAAGGAGACTACTGCTCAAGAAAGCACACAGTGTACAATAACACTTAGCGACTTTGCCAACATTAACAAGCATTGCTGCCTTGGATGGTTTCTGCATTGCGTTTGTGCCGGTGAGGGAGTATAGGTGTGTACAACAAGGGTGTGTACAGTACATGGGCAAAGACAATGAAGGACAGAAAGCAAGCTAGCGTTTATTTTTTTTACATATGATTGAAGCAGGGTGTCTCCAGACCTGAACCCCAATAATGTCAGCACTGGGGACCACCTGCTTCTGGAGACGCTTACCTACGTAGGGGGTGCTGGTAGCTGCTCCGCTCACATAGTGGCGTAGTTTCACCGGTCCCGCGCAGTGCTGTCCAATAGGGAGCCGGGAGATCATCAGGTTCAGCTTCCTGTCGGTCCGCATGACGCAGGCGCTTTAAATTTGCAGAAGATACCGGCACCCCGTTCTGAGGTAAGGATCTCAGGAAATCGGGGGTCCCCAGAGCTGAAATCAATGGGGATCAGCTCCGGAGACCCCCTGCTTCAACCCTATATTAAAAAGCATGAATTGCTCCTTTAAGCAAACAAAATAATGGTGTAAGGCTAACAAGAAAATAATGACAGGATAAACCCAACGCAGCCATATACCAGGACAACCTCTATCCATCGTCAGCTTAAAAGTATATATATATATTTTAAAAATCACACAGTTTGCCACTTAAAACCCCCCAGAGTTCTGCCACCTTTCAAAAAGTACAAGCTTAACACTTCCTTTGCAAGTTTCTTACTCTCTTAGGAGAAGGGATAACAAAAGAGGGAACCCCCGCAACTGTCTAAATGTAAATGTGTCGGTGCTCCCTACAGTAGGTAAGTGCATATAACAACAGACCGGAGAGAGGGAACCTAGTAAGGGCACTATAAACACATAGGTGGTATGGTGAACACTTTAAAACATACACTTTATTCAAATAATTTTTAAATAATGGGTGATAAAATAAGAATTAAACGTTTAGATCCTTCATATGAACACTGAATGTGGTGTTCTGGATCAATGAATGCTGACTGCAAATATCCTCTATTAATGTATGTTGCAGTTTGGACCAGTGAGTATGGCGAGTCACTGTCCAAATGAACCAAAGCACCCTAAATGTCGCTGCTGTAACAGTATGTGCCAGTATAAACAATCCCTAATACGCAGAATATACAGCACTCTAGCATACATAAGGAACCTAAGCTGTGTACTAGCTATATTAATAGCCAGGATCCCACTCATTCAGCCAGTCACACTACCTCACTGTTTTTTGGCAGACCTGGCTAGGGTTCCTTATGTATGCTAGAGTGCTGTATATTCTGCGTATTAGGGATTGTTTATACTGGCACATACTGTTACAGCAGCGACATTTAGGGTGCTTTGGTTCATTTGGACAGTGACTCACCATACTCACTGGTCCAAACTGCAACATACATTAATAGAGGATATTTGCAGTCAGCATTCATTGATCCAGAACACAACATTCAGTGTTCATATGAAGGATCTAAACGTTTAATTCTTATTTTATCACCCATTATTTTAAATTATTTGAATAAAGTGTATGTTTTAAAGTGTTCACCATACCACCTATGTGTTTAGAGTGCCCTTACTAGGTTCCCTCTCTCCGGTCTGTTTTTTTCTCTTAGGAGAAGGCCTTGCCGAGAGGCGGACCAACACACTGGCGCCATGTCTATAATGTGAGGTTGTAGCGTCCCACAGCCATGTCTATTGCGTTAACATTGCAGCAATTCATTCCATATCATATCAAGCCCCGCACCCGCTACATAAGAGGCACTGTTAAAAAAAAAAAAAAAAAAAGGGTTAATTTTTCATTTTTTTTACCCCAGCCATTACTATCTGAAACTGAGAGCAGGAAGCAGAGAGGAATAGGGAGGAATGTCTTTGCAAAGAATTCCAGCCTGCATACTCTGCCTACTGAAGTACAAGGATGTCATTATGTGCAAACCGTTTCATTGGAAGATTGGATTCTCTCCAGAGCTTGAAACTTGAAGGTTCACCGGTGACTTTTCCATGACTGAACCTTTTTGATGATGATAGGTTAACGCGTTTTACATATATATATATATATATATATATTTTTTTTAATCTGAATGTATTGATAACATGAACACTGGGTAATGCTTAGCATCCTCAAAATGTTGTAAAGGTGGAAAAACAAACAAAAAACAAAGCGGTTAATGTGGTTCTGAAAGCAAAGCAAGAATAAAGCTTCACAACACTACTGTCTTTGTCCTGTTTAATGCATGGGGTCTGGACAAGCAACCCATTGTTGGCTCATTTAAACGTGGCACTACCATTGAAATGGAAAGTGGACAAATGTACCTGCATGTGCGGGGAGGGAGGGAGAGAGAGGGGAGAGAGAGAGGGGGGAGATAGAGAGGGGGGGAGAGAGAGAGGGGGGAGATAGAGAGGGGGGGAGAGAGAGAGGGGGGGAAGAGAGAGGGGCGAGAGAGAGGGGGGAGAGAGAGGGGGGAGAGAGAGGGGGGAGGGAGAGAGAGAGAGAGAGAGAGAGAGAGAGAGAGAGAGAGGGAGAGAGGGGGAGAGAGAGAGAGAGAGAGGGGGAGAGAGAGAGAGCGGGAGAGAGAGGGGGAGAGAGAGAGAGCAGGAGAGAGAGAGGGGGGAGAGAGGGGGGGAGAGAGAGAGAGAGGGGGAGAGAGAGAGGTGGGGAGAGAGAGAGGGGGGGAGAGAGAGAGAGGGGGAGAGAGAGAGGGGGAGAGAGAGAGAGGGAGAGAGAGAGGGGGAGAGAGAGAGAGGGGGAGACTTATTAGTTCTAGATGATGATTTCCTTGTATATATTTGCTCATGACAGATAAACACCTATGCATCCAGAAGAACCTGTACAGTGCAATGTGATGAAAAACTCTCATTCAAGGCATTAAAGGGACCAATATAAGCAAATAGCAGTGGCATGTTCCACGTGTAATTGATGCATCTATTTCTTCTCGATTATTAAAAACATTTTCAAAATGGTTTTCTTACAGGTGAAACTGCACAAGGGACAGACAGCCTGAAGATGTCAGCTGACGCAGATTGTATATTTGGAAGATTGTATTATGTCCTAAAGTATTTGTTAAACTGTCATTACTGGATGATAAAGAAACATCATTTAAAAATGCTTTTTCAGTCCTCTGAAGTTTATCGGGGAATAAGTGGTGGGTTACATTAATCTAAATGCAAAGACATACACTAGCGCCGCCTATCATTACTGCAGAGTGCTACAGCCGCCACTAAAGTCCATTCTTGCGGTCGTGGCTGTCGCCGCATCTGCAGAAAGCAAATAATTGCCAGGGATTTACACTTAGTTTCTCGTGGTCACGGAGACAATAAATCTGGCTAAATCTCAGCGTTAAATGTGCCTACGCATTTTTTTCTCCAGCTAATCTTGCATGTTAAAGACCATGTCCGGATCTGAGAATGTGCACAAAGTGCTCAGTGCCACGGTTTTTCTTTTGCATTTGTAAAGTGACCATGATGCCATCATTACAGAAACAAAACTGTAGGATAATAAGTATCTGATAAGCAGAGGTTTCAGGGGAGGTGACCAAATTAAGATCTACTCATTTTACAAAAGACACAAATAAATAGAACAGATAAGACTGTACTCTCTCTGGGGCAGGGATTTATTCTCCTATTGTCCGATTTAGGGCCTCATGCAGAGAGCATCGTTATTTCAAAACTCGCCATTTTTTGTTCAATTTCCCTCAGAAAACGGCATAAAATGGCGAGTTGCGAAAAACGCGCCATTTTTTTATTTCTATGTTTAAAACTCGCCTCGCGGCTGGCGAGAACCTCCATCGCGCCATTTTTAAAACTCTCCGAATGCAGAGAGGTGCGAACGGCAAGTAGCGGCTGTTCGCGCCAAAAAAAGGCGCGATTCTCGCATTTTTGCCGCGCCACGAAAATATGGCAAGATGGCGCTCGCCGCCTATAGTGAAGGGGAAAAAAAAGGCGCGAATTTGTTTTTACACGTTTCTGAAGCGCGCATCTCGCCAATTTAAACTCGCCACACGCATCCATGTTAAACATAGCAGAATTCGCACTTTTCTGCATATGGAGAATAAAACTCTCCAAAAAAGCTACTTTTTATGAAATTCGCCATTTTTAAAATTCTATGCTCTCTGCATGAGGCCCTTAGTGTTTGTTGCATGAATTGCATTATAATTCCCTGCATTGTATTCTCTTTTGTAAAACACTGCATACATTGTTGTGCTATAATATACACACACACACACACACACACACACACACACACACCTCTTTAAAGGTACAGTTCAACCTAGTGGTTCAAAACATTATTTTTAAACAACGTAGGAGTGTAATTGGGGTACTTAGAAAGGATTCAATCACTCTAAATTACAGTAGCTCTTATTTGTATCTTGTTAAAAATGAATGTGTTTTTCATTTCTTCTGGAACACTGGATATAAGCCACGTACATTTATCTGTTTGACTACTGACAGCACGCTGATTACTGTGCAAACAGAGCAGAAATAATGTTATACGTGGGGGCTTTGATAAATAGTAAACAGTACTACCAATGAAAGGAGTTAGGTAAAGATGGTAAAAACCTTCCCATGGTAATGTTTTTTTTTTTTTTTTAAGGTGTCAAACTGCTACATGAAACCAAACCTCTCAATGTCCTTAGTTAATTTTCATCCCGAGAGACTAACCTTAAAGCAGTATTAATGCCAGCACTTTACAAATACATATATTTTAATATATGCAGCATTAGATTACCTTTAATGAAAACTAATTGCCCACGCTGCCGATTGATTCGTTCTCCCGTGATCAGCAAAGATCCTGCTTCCCCAGGTTTGGCTGACTTCAGTTTCAATCAATTCTTCAGTCAGTGTAACTCAGCAATAAAGAGAACAGGCTTGGTATTTTGTCCTAGGCAGCCTCCTTTTTCCCCTCATACCCTCCCTTATCTTGGTGGTTGTGGGGCTATATGTTATTGATTACCCTTGCACAGTTAGGATATATTATTTTTCACAATTGTAAATTGATTCACAATTAATTATTGTAATCATCACATTATAACAATAGGTCGAGCGCTTGTTTTGTAGTTTAAGTTCTCTTTATATCAGTGTAACTCAACAGCTACAATGTAACCTATTACTAAAGTAACATTGTCTATTGTTAGGGCTCGATTATACTTGCTCCGGCTGTGCGCACGCGGCCTCATGCACGCGCGAAACCTGCACTTCAGGCATCGGGAGGCGTGGCATCACGTGAGCGGTTCGCCCTCTTTCGCTGAACCGCTCACGTGACGTGGGAAGAACAATTTGAAAAGTCTGTTCAAAATGCAAACGCTCCATTGACAACATTAATTTGTTTAGACGGCGCGCGAGCACTATGACGCCCAACACTTTCCTGATTGCGCTCATTTGTGCCATAGATCTTGCACTGCTGGGGGGGGGGGGGTAAACCTGCAATAGCAACCTAAGGATGCTCAGTACATTAAAACTCATTACAAATGGCATTAAGTTGGTATATTTATTTATTTTAAATGCAGTATTATCTAATATTACTGAACTGACTTAAAAAAAAAAAATACAAAAAGGATATTGAAATGTTTTACCCCTTTGTGATTGCATCTTTCATGGAAAACCACTTGCATACAAAAGTGTAATCTTTTCTGCCTGCACGAGTACATGAGACAAACCCCTTCACTTCAAAAAAATGGACGATAAGCGTTGGTGTTGAAGCACATTAAATGAAAAACATAATTGCTGCAATCAAAACATTTTGGTGAAGATCCTAAAATGGTAAATAATTTTTTTTTTTTAAATCTATATATCCTTTTTTTAAAATAGGCTTTAAATCACAAATGGGGTGAGGTGGGGGGAACCTTGTCTACAATACATACTTTCTAGGCTCTGTATCCTCTGTAAAACACAATATTAAAACACGGTCCAACTGTAATGTTTACCATACACCGAATTATCGTTCAGGTCCCAGAACACAGAGAAGAAGAAAAACAAAAAAAGTAGAAGATCAACAGGTTCAAGGTTATAAGGCAGGGAGAGAAGAGAAACTAAATGGGGAACAATTGGTACTTTTTTTTTGTCACATCAATTTCTGATTCACTGCGCATGTACTACAGAGATTCTCAAAGAAGAAGAATGTACAGTATTTACACAAAGTTATTTTGCGCTCCAGTACTTTGCTGAAAATCATTGTACAAATATGTGTTCATATACAGGAGGAGGTTTGTGACCCCACATGAGTTACTACAAAGTGTAATGGGTATTCTACAAACATGATCAATAGATTTAAAAACAAAAACAAAGAAACATTTTTTTCTTATGCAGTTTCCCTTATAAATACAAAACCGCCCACTTTCCAAGTCTATTGCTGTTACGATTTAGAATTCCTACCAAAAAAAAAAAACCTTAAAAATTCAGACGGACAACAAATATTCTGGAATGAAAAATGTTGTATTAGACAAAAGCACAATGACACAAAGGTTCGCATAAAGCATGCGTAAAAATGCAAATAAATAAAATAATCCCCAAACAAAAAGCACGCGGCGCGGGGGAAGAAAATAAATAAAAATAAAGGAGGAGGCCGACACTTTGGTAATGAGACTCATATTTTCTGTCCTTTATCAATTGATTTAATAAAATTAACCCTGAAAACTAATAGACCATAGAAGTACCATACAGTAAATAAGAGTTCTTGCATGACACCATGCAGATGTGTATTATATCTACTATTCATCACATTGTTACAAGAAACATTCTGCTAAAAGCTCAGCACTTAAATCTGACACAGCAAAGATGTCTCATTTATGTCACAGTGCTGCCACCTAGTGTCCACATTTGTTTGAGCAGACAAGGGCCTCCAGACTCTCAGTTTCTAGAAGTGATTCATTGTAGGCACACCGGGTTACCAGGTGTCCAGAAGTGAACCGGACAAACCTGTATTTGGACACTGTCCAGTAAATAAGAGGTAATACTGGACATGTATGTGTATACCGACCGGTATTACCTCTCTGGACATGACCTGCCGGCTTTGGGCCGCAGGATTTCCCAGAGAAGGAGAGAGAAGGGGGGCTGGGCAGCTTCCTCCACTCTGATTAGCTGCAGTACTCCGCAGCAGCCAATCAGGAAGAGTTGTCAGGAGCCTGGGGGCGGAGCCAAGGAGAGGAGGAAACAGCAAGGTGTGCGCGTCGCACTTTTCACCATTGTGTCCAGTATATTTGGAGAACCCTAGCAGTGATTGGGTTCGTAATATATTTTCTGACAACACAATGTACAGTACAGGCAGTCCTCGGTTATCCAACGGAATCCGTTCTGGAAGTAGCGTTGGATAGTGAAACCGTTGTAAAGTGAGTCCCATGTTAATCAGTGGCGGTGAGCGTTGGATAACGCATTAAGGCGTCGAAAAATGGCCCGTAGGGTTGCATTGTGAAGCGTTGGATATGCCATTCGTTGTAAAGTGAAACGTTGGATAACGAGGAATTCCTGTATAGAGCTGTAAAAAGTAAAACCCAAAACATGTATCCAAGCCAAAGAGCTTACAAATGAAGGACTCAGAAATGAAACACGACAGGAAATATGACAACGAATAAGGTGAATGAAGCCTTGCGATTTAAGTTTTGATCCAAGACCATACTGAATAAATTCCTACGGAAGGTATTTTTTTGTGTGTACCATTAAAAAGGAGCAATATCTTCCCGCTTTATTACTATTTTAAATATAAAAGCCTTTAACAACCTTTAATGCTAGGTTGTATGCAATTAAACGGCCAGAGGAGAAAGTGACTATTTTTGTGCCCGGGGAAAGTTCAGACAAGTAAAACTGTAACTTAACTGTATTTGTAAATCTTGTGTATGTTCTAACTTTCCCCACCCTCTCAATTTCCCTCAAGTAACTACCTGTGGAGCTCCGACTCTCCAAACTCTCACTCTCTCCAAACTCTCACTCTCTCCAAACTCTCTCCAAACTCTCCAAACTCTCCAAACTCTCCAAACTCTCTCTCTCTCTCTCCAAACTCTCTCTCTCTCTCTCCAAACTCTCTCTCTCTCTCTCCAAACTCTCTCTCTCTCCAAACTCTCTCTCTCTCCAAACTCTCTCTCTCTCCAAACTCTCTCTCTCTCCAAACTCTCTCTCTCTCCAAACTCTCTCTCTCTCTAAACTCTCTCTCTCTCTCTCTCTAAACTCTCTCTCTCTCTCTCTAAACTCTCTCTCTCTCTCTAAACTCTTGCCCCCGGACACTGCAAGGGCTCTGGGGCCATTTTTTGTGCTCCCTGGCTGCTGGAATTTTATCTCTGCAGCTCTCTCCTCTCCTTGCATCATCTGGCTGCGTCCACAATCGCGGTGCATATGTACCTTTCGAGCGCAGAAGAGGGTCACATGACCCTTCTTTGACCAATGACAGCCCAACAGTGAATACATTTTATATAACACACACCCTCTGTGGTGCAACTAGAGAATCGCTACTAGCATATTAAGGGCCATGAGTTTGTATTTTATATCATAATTTATAAATAATAATAATAATAATATATATATCACATCACGAGGAAATTACCATCGTTGGACAAAAATGATACTCGACTGGATTCCAAGAGAGATTAAAAGACCAAGACAACGACCAAAAGTAAGATGGAAGGATGAAATCAGAAAAACCATCGGAGAAACGTGGAGAAGAGAGAGGTTTGCAACTGCAGTACCTGGAAGATCATTGGGGAGGCCTTCATCCAGCAGTGGATCGTCAACGCCTAGAAAAATGATAGAGATATATAGACACACACACTTAAAATGATCTTTACTTATTATAGTCTTTGTCGATCCAATGCTGGATGAAAGCAACCACAGTGATCTTCCAGGTACCGAGGTTGCAAGACTCTTCTCCACGTTACTCCAACACATTTTCTAATTTCATCCACCCACCTTACTTTTGGTCATCATCTTAGAATCTATACGAGTACCATTTTTGTCCTACAATTGTCATTTCTTCTTGCGATATGTATGCCCCACTACCATTTTTTACTTCTTCACCCCTGTAAAGATGTTACAGACTTCTAGAAGTTGTAAACTTTTGGACCTCAATTAACATTATGGGTATCCCTCACATAGAAAATAATTTTATATTTTACAAAATTCATGAAGTTTGAATTCACCTATCCTTGTCTATCAGACAATTGCACAACTCTTGTCTGTAACAAGTACAGTGCGAGTTTTATATATAAATGTAAATAAAGAAACATAAGATGTTTCATACAAGTTGTATGCACTTTAGAAGCGGAAAACAGCTAACATGGGGATATTGTCATAAGTTGAAATCTTAATAAATTATAGGATAGTGAACAATTAGTATATGAGGAGCAACAAAGCATCTGTTACTACTGGAAGACACACACACAACTAAGCTGTGCGATTTAAAAAGACATCTCATGACCTCATTTGAATGGGCTCTAAGGTGTCTTCTGCAGTGGAATATGTAGTTATAGTAATGTACATAAATGACTATGCATGAAATGCACTAGACTACCAATGGTTTTCAACCTGTGTTCCATACAGGGGTTCCAGTTTGGTAAGAGCTGATTATTTACGCTTTAAGAATCAATGTTTTTAACGTAAATCAATAAAAAAAAGTTAATCATTGTTGCACTGTCAATTGATTCATTATATGCAATATAAAAGGCTCCTTGTTCATTTAAAAAATGCTGGCTGAGGTTTCATGGGTCATAACACATTAAAGAGTTCCAGGGAAGCATGACAGCTTTATGTAAAAATTCCACAGTTCCCAAGGTTTTAAACCACTGTACTACGCTACTAGAATATGAAATGACGGTTTAAGTATTTATAATAAAATTAATCTAATTGTGTGTGTTTATCAGTGTATTTCACTTATTACAGAATATATGTTTAGGGCAATAGAAGATGTATTTAATGAATTCCTGCAATGCCCTACTCTCCTCCCCCACATAAGCGTTAGAACCTACTGGAGTTCTACCGTCGAACACATCACCCCTTTTCAATATACTGTGAAGTCGTCTTGTACAGTAAACGGACTAGTAGCAAATGAAAGTTACTGTTTGCTATGCACCTATTTCTGCTCTCTGCTGAGAAATTAATTTGTATGCATTGGATCTGTACTTAAGTCAAATTAGAAAACACCCGAATGGTTCGTGTTGACATACAATTCGGTGACTTTTCTTACACCTATAACCACTGACGTGCTGCAACCAACCTCTGGAACTCCCTCCACCAAGGACCTTCTCTCTGTAACGTCAACCCCATGTGAAAACTCTTCACAACATCAAGAGGTGACTACCGATGAGGTGTCCCTCAACTGCAATCTAAATCTCCATGTGAGATGAACAAAAAAACAGTACGAGCGCATGAATTACAGTAAATGTAACTCTACTGTTCATCAGTCTCCCCACGTGACGATTAGATTGTAAGCTCTTTGGGGCAGAGCGTCTTTTCTTCCAGTGTTAAGATATTTATATCTTTATGCATTTACCTCATGTGGATTATACTCTCTAATGTTTGTAAAGATTGAAACTATTTTGAGGGTTAACAATGTAACACCCACTGAAGCTTATTAAATAAATGCCTATGATAACATACTTCCCACATTCTCATGTGATGCAATCTTACCCGGACGTAACTAGGATGGTATGCGAGACACACCTCACTCTGAAACCATTACGCTATTAAGGTAGATGACACCATTGTTAGTCAATAGGCATGCTGTCGAGCATGTTGTGTTTGATTAGTTGAATAACAAGTTTGTGACAGTGTAAAGCTAAATGTCTTGTGTGGAAGATCCCACACAATCAATTTTCTATATTTATTCTCTACAATGTTATATAGAGCATGGGTGCTCAACCCCAGTCATCAGCTGAGCAACCCTGATAGAGGATGATTAGCCTGGTATTAATGTAGCAATCCGTGCTGCTCATTTTAAGTATTTATTTCAGAGTCAAGTTTAGTCCTTTTTTTGAACCCGAAGCCCTCCTTGATTCAGGACCTCTTCTTGCCAGTAATGCAAAGACCTCTGATAATACCAATATCTTTATTCTTATACAGTCATGTGCTCACGGTCAGCTCTATACATCACATTTTCCAGGCACAATGTGTCCCTGCCCTGTGGCGCTTACAATATAATGTTGGTGAGGCACAAGAAGATAAAGTGATTCGCCCAAGGTCACAAGGAATTCCATTCCCACTGAGCTACACCAATCAATCATGGTGTATACTATAATGTTCAGGAAAAAGGGGATCCAACGCTCTACGGTTTTGATTATAATGCTAATTTATTTGTGCCACACAACGTTTTGACCTAAATAGGTCTCTCAAGTGACTAGGCATGCTAGTCACTTGAGAAATACCTATTTAGGTCGAAACGATGTGTGGCACAAATAAATTAGCATTATAATCAAAACCGTAGAGCGTTGGATCCCCTTTTTCCTGAGTATTGCCCTGGAATTACTCTGACAGGTACTGATGCAGCGGCCGCTATTCAAACACATCTCGGCAGCGATTTTGAGTTCTCTGCTGTTCCCCACGCAGCATGAACGCGGCCAATCGTCCCAGGCTCCCGCGCTTATCGCGGATGTTTTGTTTGAATTTCACGGATTCTGTTTCCTCGTTTGCAATAAAATGGATGAATTGTAATGTGTACAGAACTGTGCTACTGTGTCAATTTCATGTTTTTAATAGCCAGAACACTAAAATTCGTTTTTCTGCACTCGCATCTTAGTGCGGGGAGGCTGGAATTCATCCCGCGGTTTCAAATCGGGATTCCGATGTACATGACGCGTGAAGTGTTTGAATAACGGCCGCTGCATCAGTACTCCTTGAACCAGCAGCACCGGTAAACTGTATGTATTTATATATTTTATTGTGGTGTGCAGCATACTCCTTTATGTATACTATAATGTCACAGGGCAAGCCTCTGCCAGCACCGTCACTCACTGATCGGTGTCTGTGAGGAACACTAGATGTAACGACTGTTCTGCACAACAGAACAACATACTGCACTAGAACACAAAACATTTACAACACATCAGTTAGCTGTACTGAGGGTTTTCCCGTTTGCCCAAGATTACTAAAGGCAGAATTAGCGGTTCAGGTTGGCCTAGCCCTTACATGAGCGTTTCCAGTGAGAAGAAAAAGAAAAGAAAAACTTACCCCATTAAAGCATTTCTGAATGCATCAAAAGAGTTGTTCCACATACTGTAGCCAGAGGATGAGACACGCACTCAATATCAAGGGTAATAGAGGTGGGGTACTTAGCTGCCGGTGCGCTGGTTTTGGGGAGCTCCTGTAGTCCCAAATGTTCCAGTACAAAGAAGAAGCAGGCACACGGTCTTACTCAAAAGGAGGTTTAAAATGCCATAAAGTCCTGTAGCAACATAGAGTAGTTTCCAAGCTAAGGAGGCTATGTAACATGTTAAATACTACATGCAAAGATATTGCTAATAAAATGCGTGATAGTGTGTGCGCGCGTACAGTAAGCTGTAAAGTGTCTTCAGGTGCAAGAAGATGTCTAGCGGCAGAAGATTGCTTAGTAAATATTACTCCCTGGGCTACTTTTATTTATTCTTAAACTATATGTATTTCTGATTTATTTTTCTTTTCAACATTAGTTTGTCAAAATGGCAAGCACAAAATTGGGAGGGGATTAACTTCCTTTAGCTTCTACGTTGTGTGGGGTGTTGTGGGTGGGAGAAGACCTGCCCTTTCTCAATCATTGTGCCCTTTAATTCTCTTGATTGGGCCTCTGGAAGAGGAGAGAAAATGGTTAAAATTCACCAAAATAGTAAGTTATTAGGTTCTTTAAATAAAATAGGTTTTGTTTCCTTCTCCATTGTTGAATGGCAAGTCAAAATATAGAAATCATGTCTGCACATCAAACAACAGTGCAATCTCATTTTAGGCCCATGCTATGGTTGCAGAGACTCCATTCTGATTCTGTTTAACCTCTTCCGGATCAAAGTTCAAGTCTCTGTAATTTCATATTTTGAAGAAAACACCAATACAAAATAATGCTTTCAGAGTTGCTTTGAAAAGTTGTAGTGCTCTTAGCAGTGATATAAATAGATATTTTTAGATAGATAGATATTTTTTTTAATCACTACAACCAAGCTCAAATAGTATTGTCTATTGGTGAAAATCTCTCAAACATTTCTTTCAAGTTTAAAAAAAAAAAAACACATAAAAAAACAACGTGATGGAAAAGAAAAAAAAATTCCAGTGACAAACGTCAATTTAATGCCACTGAAACCATGACAATGGTCATCAAAACAGAAATCACAGATATTAGAATGTAATGGGATATGCAGAGCCCTACCAAGGCCTGATTAAATAGTATAATTTGGGGGTATATCCTGCAAACTTAGGCAATGTCATCTGGCAGTCGCCTATAATGACTTGAATTGGTCCTACAATATGGTGTGAGGTCAACACTGATGTGTATATGCTTATACACCCCACTGGAGGGGAGGGTCTGGTTTATTAGGCTGGCACATCTAGAAGACAGTGTGTGGCACACCTTTGTCTTTGAACCACAGCACCTCGGCTGACCTGCAACTTTTCATTGGCCACTGTAATATTGGGTAAAAACCCACCACAAAGCATATGAGAGAATAATTTGAAGGCGCAGTTCAGTTCAGGACCCAATTAAATTAATTAGGTTGAAGTCAAGTAAATGTTTCTTCAAAAAACAGCATCCAGATTGCGAGAGGGCACTTATGAAGTGGACAATAAAGACTTGCAGGAGAATGCTGCAAGAACGTGAACACAAAGTAGCACACCTCCAAATGTGCGCTATTGAATCACAAAGAGCTTGAGTCACCCAGTCAACATGGCAATTACCATTTATTGAACAAAACATAAAATATTGGGTGACTGTGGACACTTCCTCGGGTGAAATGCCAAATAAAGTTGATATAGTCCAGATGTTTTGTTCCCAAGAATCTTAGGTCTTGGGTTGGATCTAGTTAACTTTCCTCAGTGTTGGTGTTGACAAGTCAGCCGTGATGCGAGATAACAGGTGCTGGAGCAACTGGACTCTGCTCCGTACTTTTATTAAGCTATCGTTGAGGTAGTGGAATATTTGTATTCCCTCCTCCCTTAATTCGGCGATGAGTGTTAACACCTATGTGAATGTTCTCGGTGAAGTTGAGAGGTCAAAGTGAAGTGCCTGGAATTTGATACTGCTTTACCCCTATAAAAAAAACTTGGATACCTTCTGTATTTACAATATAGGCATGCGGAAGTAGGTATCTTTCAGATCTACTGACACGGGCCAGTCTCCCTGGTGCTGAACTAATGGTCTTGCACAACTCCATCTCGAACCACCTCACTTTGAGCAGTTTGTTTACTCTACTTAGGTCGAGAATGGACCAGAATATTCCATTAAGCTTCTTTAAGAGGGGCATTGGCGAGTAGATATTCGATATTTTGCTCATGGCAGAACCAGTTGGATTGCTCGGTCATTTAACAGTAGTTTGACACTTTTCTTTTGGATAATGTCTTGAATTTCAGACAATATCCCCTACAGAGAACGTTGAGCATCCAGGAATCCGCAATCTTTTGTGCCCAAATGTCATAAAATTGCTTGAGTCCCTACGTGGGATGTTCGAGCACTCATCTAATGTGAACGTCCCAGTCACTCTATATTGGGGTCCACATCCTTTTCATCCACCGAGAGCTCTTGCCTCTGCACCAGGAAATTGCTCGAGTAACTTCCAGGCCTATAGGCTTTCATGCCTTGGTCATTAGCCCTCAATCATACTTGAGGTATGGGGTATGAAATCCTTTCCTGTGGAAAAAACAGACTTGCCTCCGAAGTTTCTCTCAATAATGGAATCTAGTTTCCTGCCAAGATGATGTCCCTCGAAAGGAAATGAACAGATTGTTCTTTAATGACAAGGACATACCTAAAGCGATCTTCTGGCTGCGAAGGATAATGCCATTGATCTTGCTGCTAGCTTAACTGAATCCAGTGATGCTTCACTCCTGATACTGATGCTATGGAAGGCCTGCAAGATGTGTCTTCTGCAGTAAACAACTTCAAGGTGTCCGCCATCCGCCTGCCATTGCATTTTGAAGAGAGGCTGCATAGTAGCAGGCTTGCTAGTCTAGAAAAATCCTTGATACTGCCGTGAACACATTTGGGGAACCCGCCGTAGCTTCCGCTTCTTCTCTTCAAATGAGCACATTTTCTAAATATTTCCTTGTCAACCATACCCCATATTTATCCAGTTGCAACCCCTCCGCTTTAGTCATATCCTTCACCACGTCGTTAACCAGGAAGGTTCTAGGCTTTCTATGCAGGCTCCTGAATAGGTGATCCCAAGGCCAAGAAGGGGAAGGCTCATCCTTGATCTGTAAAATCTTTCTTACCATCTTAAGAAGCCGGTCAATGAGCTCAAGATGAAAAGGTGGGCGATTCACCCGCCTAAAAATCATTATCTGATGATGCCATGTCCAGCTCCTCTTGCTGAATTGTTCGTTCGCCAATTTCTTAGAAGAGTAGTACTGTATCTGATCTTGCTCGTTTGGCCTGTGGTGTTCAGACTTAGTATAGGCTGCCACAATACCCTGGGTTACCGAGTCTTTCATTAAGGAGATGAAATCCAACATTGGTACAACTGGATCTTTTGACGCACTTTTTAGGAAAGCTTCAAATAAAAAAAATGAATGTTTTCATTTTCTCAAGTGTTGGCTTATCACAAGCAGTACTCTGTCTTTTTCCTCGCGGCTTTTTTTCCCTAGTAGTCGGCTATTGGACTGGCCACTGGATCCTCCTGTTGTGATCCTGGAGCACTGACATAATACAAATAACAGTACTAATAGCCACCTCTTTTAGAAAAATCACAATATTGACTACTACTGTCTCCCTGGGGATTACCTTGGAAAAAAAATGTATAGTGTCCTTGCCGAGACTGCATCCATGATTGTAACTAATATTGGCTTGGGTCAGATAGGATTCCACGTTTGTAACCAGTGCCTGTATCCCTAAATAGGCTAGTAGCATTCGCACATTATTTTGCAGCACTTGAGCAGGCTTCCCAGCATAAAAGCTGTCCTGTACATGTCTGATCCTTGTGCGAGGTGCATAGTAGCAGGGCAGCGACAGTGTTAGTTTGCTGAGCACTTTTATAACATCCTCAGCAGCTATTTGCAGCATAGCTACCGATGGGCTTGGGTTGCCAGGTGACTTTTCAAAAAAATACTGGACAACGGTGAAAAATGTGGCGCGGTCGAAACGTCGGTGGGGAAGTATGTTATTTATAAATTCTCAGACCATTATGTAATTTTTTCTAAATTTCACTCCACATACGCACCAATTTGCACCATTTCATATTCTATTTCGTCTAAAAAATCTGGAGGGGTTTGGGGAGTGAGCGCCCTGCCAGCATTTTTTACAAAATAGAATATGAAATAGTGCAAATTAGTGCGTATGTGGAGTGAAATGTAGAAAAAAAAAATGACAAAGCGGTCAGTTCATTTATAAATAACATACCGGCACTAATACATGGCGAGCAATACTGATCTTAATGCTTCTCTCCCACTACTTCCAAGATTGTTGCAACCCCCCTCATCCTCTCCCTCATCCTCTCACATCACCACCCCCTCCTTCCTCACCTTCACCCTCCCTCCTCCTTCACCCTCCCTCCTCCTCCTTCACCTTCACCTTCACCCCCCTCCTCACTCACAACCACCCCCTCATCCCTCACCACCTCCTCCTCCTTTTGAATCCTCTCCCCCTCCTGGTATATTCCTGTGGTGGCAGGGACAGAGTGGAACTCTTCTGTTCAAAACCGAACACCTGGCAACCCTACCTGGCACAGCCAACTCCTTAGTGTGTGACCATCCGGGCAGGAAAGAGAGACAGACAACTCCCCTGGATCAACTGCTAAGTAGGCAGGAAAGTCCGATCTACTGATGCAGCGGCCGCTATTCGAATACTTCACGCGGCATGTACATCGAAATCCCGATTTGAAACCGCGGGATGAATTCCAGCCTCCCCGCACTAAGATGCGAGCGCAGAAAAACACATTTTTGAGTTCTGGCTTTTAAAAACATGAAATTGACACAGTAGCACAGTACTGTAGGACAGAAAAAAAGTACTACCTGGGGAGGAAAGGAAGAGCCATTTATAGGTCCTCCCACAGGTAGATTTCTGTCCTGTCTCAGCTGAAGGGTGGAACTTAACCCATTGGTGACCACTGCCATAGGAACAATCAGGAAAACTGGAAAAAGTTGTATTTATATACAGAGCTGCAAGACAAGAATGCCTCTTTGTGAAGTCATTTTTCTCAAAGGTTGTCTTGATACATCTCCCCAAGGCTGTAATATGCTTATTATGGGTCAGTGGTTCTCAACTTTTTTTGATTAAGATACCTTATAATTAGGGGGGAAAAGGAGTGGTGATAGGAAGTGATCAACTAGAAACATACTAATAAGTGAAATAATCATCAGAAATCATGATAAGTGGGTGCAACTGTGAACTGAAAGTGAATCTGTAAAGTGATGAGTACACTAGACAGTGTGCTCAAAAAGAAATTCATTTAAATGCACACCACTAACAATTTTAAAATATACATTTTAATAATATTTACTTAAAACATATATTACCGATTATGAGTGTAACAGTAAATAAAAATCAATCAACCAATAGTAGAACGATATGCACATAAACTCCTTTTGATGCAATCAGATGTAATAATATTGTTTACTGAGATAGGGAGTAAATGGCGTAATTCAGTGTTGATGGAAATACCATCAAGGAGTCAGAGCAAAATTACACAATGATACACCTAATGGGTATTGAGATGGAAAGTAAACTAAAGAGCTTAATCAATGCTAACTTTAGTAACCGTAGGTGCAGCTGATTAATAGGTAAGTTATACCATATCTCCCCTTTTGTTGAACCGAAGGGGGAGAAAAAGAAGGTAGGAGCAATATGCTGCCTTACAAAATATATATGGGATGTAGGGGAGGTATGGGTGGATATAATGACCCCCAAATATAAAACCAAAGCAAACACCCCTGCACAGGCAGAGATAGTATAATATAGTATAATATATATATATATATATATATATTTCCCAGAATCCCTTGCTGCAGTGGAAGTGCTGTATGCTGGGTGATAATGGGGAAAGGTGGGGTTGCAGACCTGCCTAAGACATGCAGATGAGCATACAGTTATATTTGCATATTTGCTTTCCTGTGGAGGGTTTTTGTCACTTTTTTTACTCACCATAACTTAACTCAGTATTATGGTATAGCCTATCCCATAGCCTCTCTTGCATTCCCAGTAAAATCAACCCCACACTGATGAGACCCATCAAGGTCGAAACGGCTGTCTGTGGGTGGTTTTCTGGGTATGCACCTTAACCCTGGCTGTGCTCAAAGCTGTGACCATGCAGCAAGCTTAAGCCTATAGGGAACCATGTTAAAAATGGTTATTGAGGCAAAAAGTGACACTGTGTGCTCATTTGCATGTCATTTCCCAGAATCCCTTGCTGCAGTGGAAGTGCTGCATGCTGGGTGATAATGGGGAAAGGTGGGGTTGCAAACCTGCCTAAGACATGCAGATGAGCATACAGTTATATTTGCATATATATATATATATATAGTGGGCTAGGTATAGATGGATGTAGTAACCCAGTAAATATGAACCAAGGCACACACCCCTGCACAGGCAGAGATAGCCAGAGCTATAAGGGATGGCTCAGTATACTACAAGTCCAAACTGACAGTCTACAATAAATCAGGACTGCCACAGGCCATCAGATATAACAGAAATACTTGCTGTACATGAACCATATATAACACCATAGACCAGCGATTCCCAACCTTTTTTGTTTGGAGGAACACTTGAAGTATTTCAAAAAATCTCGGGGAACCCCTATCTGGCCGACACATATTAGGCCGCGTTTATAGTGCTGGCGACGTCGCATCAAAACAAAATGTATTAACGCCATCGCGTGCGCTTATAGTTGGAGCGACAGGACGGCGCGGCGGCTTGGTCGCGATCGCTGGAAGTCACTTCAATTTGATTTTTCTAGCAACTTCAGCGTGACGTCAGCGTCGCCGGCACTATAAGCGCGGCCTTGGTTAATTTCACCCCTCACGGGCCCCCTATATTTCCCACCCTCTACCCATGTATTTCTCTCTCCTCTGTCTCACCCACTCTCCCCCCCTCCCGCCTCGCATGTATTTATCTCCCCTGCGTCTCACTCTTACTCCCTCTTTTCCTCACTCACTTCCCCCCTCTCCTCTCACTCGCTCCTGCCTTCTGTCAATTACCCCACTATCACTCAATCCCCCCCACAAAATACATACCAAAACCCTCCACCCCTCTAAATACATGTAAATACATGTAACCCCACCGCCGCAATACATTTTTAAAAGACTCCCACCGCCTCAATACATTTTAAAAAGACCCCCACCGCCTCAATACATTTTAAAAAGACGCCCCCAATACATATTTTTATTTATTTATTTTAAAATCGGGCTGCATGGGTAAAATGTCCCTCACATCACCCCCCCCCTGCATGTCCCATATTCCTCACATCACCCCCCCTGCATGTCCCATATCCCTGACATCACCCCCCCCTGCATGTCCCATATCCCTCACATCACCCCGACCCCTGCATGTCCCATATCCCTCACATCACCCCGCCCCCTGCATGTCCCATGTCCCTCACATCACCCCCCCCTGCATGTCCCATCTCCCTCACATCACCCCCCCTGCATGTCCCATCTCCCTCATATCACCCCCCCCTGCATGTCCCATCTCCCTCACATCACCCCCCCCCTGCATGTCCCATGTCCCTCACATCACCCCCCCCCCTGCATGTCCCATCTCCCTCACATCACCCCCCTGCATGTCCCATCTCCCTCATATCACCCCCCCCCCCGCATGTCCCATCTCCCTCACATCACCCCCCCCCTGCATGTCCCATGTCCCTCACATCACCCCCCCCCCCTGCATGTCCCATCTCCCTCACATCACCCCGCCCCTGCATGTCCCATGTCCCTCACATCACCCCCCCCCCTGCATGTCCCATATCCCTCACATCACCCTGCCCCTGCATGTCCCATGTCCCTCACATCACCCCTCCCCCTGCATGTCCCATGTCCCACACATCACCCCCCCCTGCATGTCCCATATCCCTCACATCACCCCCCTGCATGTCCCATATCCCTCACATCACCCCGCCCTTGCATGTCCCATGTCCCTCACATCACCCCCCCCCTGCATGTCCCATGTCCCTCACATCACCCCCCCTGCATGTCCCGTCTCCCTCATATCACCCCCCCCCTGCATGTCCCATCTCCCTCACATCACCCCCCCCTGCATGTCCCATGTCCCTCACATCACCCCCCCCCTGCATGTCCCATCTCCCTCACATCACCCCCCCTGCATGTCCCATCTCCCTCATATCACCCCCCACTGCATGTCCCATCTCCCTCACATCACCCTGCCCCTGCATGTCCCATGTCCCTCACATCACCATCCCCCCTGCATGTCCCATGTCCCTCACATCACCCCCCCCTGCATGTCCCATATCCCTCACATCACCCCCCCTGCATGTCCCATGTCCCTCACATCACCCCCCCTGCATGTCCCATGTCCCTCACATCACCCCCCCCCTGCATGTCCCATGTACCTCACATCACCCCCCCTGCATGTCCCGTCTCCCTCATATCACCCCCCCTGCATGTCCCATCTCCCCCCCGCCCTCCCCCTGCAAGTCCCATCTCCCCCCCACCCTCCCCCTTGCATGTTCCATCTCCCCCCCCCCGCCCTCCCCCTTGCATGTTCCATCTCCCCCCCTGCCCTCCCCCTTGCATGTCCCATCTCCACCCGCCCTCCCCCTTGCATGTCCCATCTACACCCGCCCTCCCCCTTGCATGTCCCATCTCCACCCGCCCTCCCCCTTGCATGTCCCATCTCCACCCCCGCATGTCCCATCTCCCCCCCCGCCCTCCCCCTTGCATGTCCCATCTCCCCCCCCCCCCACCCTCCCCCTTGCATGTCCCATCTCCCTCTCTTCCCCACCTCAAGCGGCGGCGTGCAGGTTGTGATGGTAGCGTGCAGGCGGGCAGTAGGCGGCGGCACACGCAAGAGTGCGGCTGTGTGTGGGCTCGGGGGGGGGGAGCGGAAGAGCCGGCCGGCACGCGCATGCGTACACACGCGCGCGCCCTAGAGCACGGCTGTGTGCGGGCTCGGGGGGGGAGTGGAAGAGCCGGGGAGTGGAAGAGCCGGGGAAGCTGGGGAGCGGGCGAGAGCCAGGATACCGCTGGGGCGGCCAGGCGGAACCGCTGGGACTGCTCCACGGAGCCCCAGGGTTCCACGGAGCCCCGGTTGGGAATCACTGTCATAAAGTAATAACCTCAGAAATCTCCTATCTTTAATATCTAAATATAGTAATATGGTATAATGTGATTACTCATAATGCTCCAAACACTGGAGTACTCGTTATACTAGAGGCTAAAGCAGCTCCATAACGGAAGCTGATGACATCATTACGTGCCCTACGCACGTTTCCCTCCAGCTACGGAGCTTCGTCAGGGACATTTTTGCAAATACAGGTAAGCAAAGCTATAGAAAAGGCATAGCTTGCAAGGAGACATGATTGGTAGCTCAAACAGCGCTTGCGTGAGATAATATACTCAGTGTGTCTCCATTGGAGACCATGCGCATGTGCAAAGCCATAATCACGCAAATTAATGACTGCCCAAAAGGATAGAGTCATACCTTAATCTGTAATAGCGCTGAGAAATGAATGGAATCTTAGGCACCAACATATATTGATATGTTGCGCATGCTCAAAGTAATAGACACTTTGTTCAGCGTTCCTTACATCTGCGCATGCCCGAAGTAACTCACTGCACACTCCATCTTGCAGTAGATATGCGAGTGCGCCTGTCTGCTATTATATGACATTCACCAGCATATAATATGGTTGCGCATGCGCAAAAAGATATACACGATCCCGCAAAGTGCCAATGCGCATGTGCAGGGAAATAGACAGCCTCTCACCCAGATCACAGTGATGCGCATGTGCAGGGAAATAGACAGCCTCTCACCCAGATCACAGTGATGCGCATGTGCAGGGAAATAGACAGCCTCTCACCCAGATCACAGTGATGCGCATGTGCAGGGAAATAGACAGCCTCTCACCCAGATCACAGTGATGCGCATGTGCAGGGAAATAGACAGCCTCTCACCCAGATCACAGTGATGCGCATGTGCAGGGAAATAGACAGCCTCTCACCCAGATCACAGTGATGCGCATGTGCAGGGAAATAGACAGCCTCTCACCCAGATCACAGTGATGCGCATGTGCAGGGAAATAGACAGCCTCTCACCCAGGACACAGTGATGCGCATGTGCAGGGAAATAGACAGCCTCTCACCCAGGACACAGTGATGCGCATGTGCAGGGAAATAGACAGCCTCTCACCCAGATCACAGTGATGCGCATGTGCAGGGAAATAGACAGCCTCTCACCCAGATCACAGTGATGCACATGTGCAGGGAAATAGACAGCCTCTCACCCAGATCACAGTGATGCGCATGTGCAGGGAAATAGACAGCCTCTCACCCAGATCACAGTGATGCGCATGTGCAGGGAAATAGACAGCCTCTCACCCAGATCCCAGTAATGCGCATGTGCAGGGAAATAGACAGCCTCTCACCCAGATCCCAGTGATGCGCATGTGCAGGGAAATAGACAGCCTCTCACCCAGATCACAGTGATGCGCATGTGCAGGGAAATAGACAGCCTCTCACCCAGATCACAGTGATGCGCATGTGCAGGGAAATAGACAGCCTCTCACCCAGATCACAGTGATGCGCATGTGCAGGGAAATAGACAGCCTCTCACCCAGATCACAGTGATGCGCATGTGCAGGGAAATAGACAGCCTCTCACCCAGATCACAGTGATGCGCATGTGCAGGGAAATAGACAGCCTCTCACCCAGATCACAGTGATGCGCATGTGCAGGGAAATAGACAGCCTCTCACCCAGATCACAGTGATGCGCATGTGCAGGGAAATAGACAGCCTCTCACCCAGATCACAGTGATGCGCATGTGCAGGGAAATAGACAGCCTCTCACCCAGATCACAGTGATGCGCATGTGCAGGGAAATAGACAGCCTCTCACCCAGATCACAGTGATGCGCATGTGCAGGGAAATAGACAGCCACTCACCCAGATCACAGTGATGCGCATGTGCAGGGAAATAGACAGCCTCTCACCCAGATCACAGTGATGCGCATGTGCAGGGAAATAGACAGCCTCTCACCCAGATCACAGTGATGCGCATGTGCAGGGAAATAGACAGCCTCTCACCCAGATCACAGTGATGCGCATGTGCAGGGAAATAAGACAGCCTCTCACCCAGATCACAGTGATGCGCATGTGCAGGGAAATAAGACAGCCTCTCACCCAGATCACAGTGATGCGCATGTGCAGGGAAATAGACAGCCTCTCACCCAGATCACAGTGATGCGCATGTGCAGGGAAATAGACAGCCTCTCACCCAGATCACAGTGATGCGCATGTGCAGGGAAATAGACAGCCTCTCACCCAGATCACAGTGATGCGCATGTGCAGCGAAATAGACAGCCTCTCACCCAGATCACAGTGATGCGCATGTGCAGGGAATAGACAGCCTCTCACCCAGATCACAGTGATGCGCATGTGCAGGGAAATAGACAGCCTCTCACCCAGATCCCAGTGATGCGCATGTGCAGGGAAATAGACAGCCTCTCACCCAGATCCCAGTGATGCGCATGTGCAGGGAAATAGACAGCCTCTCACCCAGATCCCAGTGATGCGCATGTGCAGGGAAATAGACAGCCTCTCACCCAGATCCCAGTGATGCGCATGTGCAGGGAAATAGACAGCCTCTCACCCAGATCCCAGTGATGCGCATGTGCAGGGAAATAGACAGCTCTCACCCAGATCCCAGTGATGCGCATGTGCAGGGAAATAGACAGCCTCTCACCCAGATCCCAGTGATGCGCATGTGCAGGGAAATAGACAGCCTCTCACCCAGATCCCAGTGATGCGCATGTGCAGGGAAATAGACAGCCTCTCACCCAGATCACAGTGATGCGCATGTGCAGGGAAATAGACAGCCTCTCACCCAGATCACAGTGATGCGCATGTGCAGGGAAATAGACAGCCTCTCACCCAGATCACAGTGATGCGCATGTGCAGGGAAATAGACAGCCTCTCACCCAGATCACAGTGATGCGCATGTGCAGGGAAATAGACAGCCTCTCACCCAGATCACAGTGATGCGCATGTGCAGGGAAATAGACAGCCTCTCACCCAGATCACAGTGATGCGCATGTGCAGGGAAATAGACAGCCTCTCACCCAGATCACAGTGATGCGCATGTGCATGGAAATAGACAGCCTCTCACCCAGATCACAGTGATGCGCATGTGCAGGGAATAGACAGCCTCTCACCCAGATCACAGTGATGCGCATGTGCAGGGAAATAGACAGCCTCTCACCCAGATCACAGTGATGCGCATGTGCAGGGAAATAGACAGCCTCTCACCCAGATCACAGTGATGCGCAAGTGCAGGGAATAGACAGCCTCTCACCCAGATCACAGTGATGCGCATGTGCAGGGAAATAGACAGCCTCTCACCCAGATCACAGTGATGCGCATGTGCAGGGAAATAGACAGCCTCTCACCCAGATCACAGTGATGCGCATGTGCAGGGAAATAGACAGCCTCTTACCCAGATCACAGTGATGCGCATGTGCAGGGAAATAGACAGCCTCTCACCCAGATCACAGTGATGCGCAAGTGCAGGGAATAGACAGCCTCTCACCCAGATCACAGTGATGCGCATGTGCAGGGAAATAGACAGCCTCTCACCCAGATCCCAGTAATGCGCATGTGCAGGGAAATAGACAGCCTCTCACCCAGATCCCAGTGATGCGCATGTGCAGGGAAATAGACAGCCTCTCACCCAGATCCCAGTGATGCGCATGTGCAGGGAAATAGACAGCCTCTCACCCAGATCCCAGTGATGCGCATGTGCAGGGAAATAGACAGCCTCTCACCCAGATCCCAGTGATGCGCATGTGCAGGGAAATAGACAGCCTCTCACCCAGATCACAGTGATGCGCATGTGCAGGGAAATAGACAGCCTCTCACCCAGATCACAGTGATGCGCATGTGCAGGGAAATAGACAGCCTCTCACCCAGATCACAGTGATGCGCATGTGCAGGGAAATAGACAGCCTCTCACCCAGATCACAGTGATGCGCATGTGCAGGGAAATAGACAGCCTCTCACCCAGATCACAGTGATGCGCATGTGCAGGGAAATAGACAGCCTCTCACCCAGATCACAGTGATGCGCATGTGCAGGGAAATAGACAGCCTCTCACCCAGATCACAGTGATGCGCATGTGCAGGGAAATAAGACAGCCTCTCACCCAGATCACAGTGATGCGCATGTGCAGGGAAATAAGACAGCCTCTCACCCAGATCACAGTGATGCGCATGTGCAGGGAAATAGACAGCCTCTCACCCAGATCACAGTGATGCGCATGTGCAGGGAAATAGACAGCCTCTCACCCAGATCACAGTGATGCGCATGTGCAGGGAAATAGACAGCCTCTCACCCAGATCACAGTGATGCGCATGTGCAGGGAATAGACAGCCTCTCACCCAGATCACAGTGATGCGCATGTGCAGGGAAATAGACAGCCTCTCACCCAGATCCCAGTGATGCGCATGTGCAGGGAAATAGACAGCCTCTCACCCAGATCCCAGTGATGCGCATGTGCAGGGAAATAGACAGCCTCTCACCCAGATCCCAGTGATGCGCATGTGCAGGGAAATAGACAGCCTCTCACCCAGATCCCAGTGATGCGCATGTGCAGGGAAATAGACAGCCTCTCACCCAGATCCCAGTGATGCGCATGTGCAGGGAAATAGACAGCTCTCACCCAGATCCCAGTGATGCGCATGTGCAGGGAAATAGACAGCCTCTCACCCAGATCCCAGTGATGCGCATGTGCAGGGAAATAGACAGCCTCTCACCCAGATCCCAGTGATGCGCATGTGCAGGGAAATAGACAGCCTCTCACCCAGATCCCAGTGATGCGCATGTGCAGGGAAATAGACAGCCTCTCACCCAGATCACAGTGATGCGCATGTGCAGGGAAATAGACAGCCTCTCACCCAGATCACAGTGATGCGCATGTGCAGGGAAATAGACAGCCTCTCACCCAGATCCCAGTGATGCGCATGTGCAGGGAAATAGACAGCCTCTCACCCAGATCCCAGTGATGCGCATGTGCAGGGAAATAGACAGCCTCTCACCCAGATCACAGTGATGCGCAAGTGCAGGGAATAGACAGCCTCTCACCCAGATCACAGTGATGCGCATGTGCAGGGAAATAGACAGCCTCTCACCCAGATCCCAGTAATGCGCATGTGCAGGGAAATAGACATCCTCTCACCCAGATCCCAGTGATGCGCATGTGCAGGGAAATAGACAGCCTCTCACCCAGATCCCAGTGATGCGCATGTGCAGGGAAATAGACAGCCTCTCACCCAGATCCCAGTGATGCGCATGTGCAGGGAAATAGACAGCCTCTCACCCAGATCCCAGTGATGCGCATGTGCAGGGAAATAGACAGCCTCTCACCCAGATCCCAGTGATGCGCATGTGCAGGGAAATAGACAGCCTCTCACCCAGATCCCAGTGATGCGCATGTGCAGGGAAATAGACAGCCTCTCACCCAGATCCCAGTGATGCGCATGTGCAGGGAAATAGACAGCCTCTCACCCAGATCACAGTGATGCGCATGTGCAGGGAAATAGACAGCCTCTCACCCAGATCACAGTGATGCGCATGTGCAGGGAAATAGACAGCCTCTCACCCAGATCACAGTGATGCGCATGTGCAGGGAAATAGACAGCCTCTCACCCAGATCACAGTGATGCGCATGTGCAGGGAAATAGACAGCCTCTCACCCAGATCACAGTGATGCGCATGTGCAGGGAAATAGACAGCCTCTCACCCAGATCACAGTGATGCGCATGTGCAGGGAAATAGACAGCCTCTCACCCAGATCACAGTGATGCGCATGTGCAGGGAAATAGACAGCCTCTCACCCAGATCACAGTGATGCGCATGTGCAGGGAAATAGACAGCCTCTCACCCAGATCACAGTGATGCGCAAGTGCAGGGAATAGACAGCCTCTCACCCAGATCACAGTGATGCGCATGTGCAGGGAAATAGACAGCCTCTCACCCAGATCACAGTGATGCGCATGTGCAGGGAAATAGACAGCCTCTCACCCAGATCACAGTGATGCGCATGTGCAGGGAAATAGACAGCCTCTCACCCAGATCACAGTGATGCGCATGTGCAGGGAAATAGACAGCCTCTCACCCAGATCACAGTGATGCGCAAGTGCAGGGAATAGACAGCCTCTCACCCAGATCACAGTGATGCGCATGTGCAGGGAAATAGACAGCCTCTCACCCAGATCCCAGTAATGCGCATGTGCAGGGAAATAGACAGCCTCTCACCCAGATCCCAGTGATGCGCATGTGCAGGGAAATAGACAGCCTCTCACCCAGATCCCAGTGATGCGCATGTGCAGGGAAATAGACAGCCTCTCACCCAGATCCCAGTGATGCGCATGTGCAGGGAAATAGACAGCCTCTCACCCAGATCCCAGTGATGCGCATGTGCAGGGAAATAGACAGCCTCTCACCCAGATCCCAGTGATGCGCATGTGCAGGGAAATAGACAGCCTCTCACCCAGATCACAGTGATGCGCATGTGCAGGGAAATAGACAGCCTCTCACCCAGATCACAGTGATGCGCATGTGCAGGGAAATAGACAGCCTCTCACCCAGATCACAGTGATGCGCATGTGCAGGGAAATAGACAGCCTCTCACCCAGATCACAGTGATGCGCATGTGCAGGGAAATAGACAGCCTCTCACCCAGATCACAGTGATGCGCATGTGCAGGGAAATAGACAGCCTCTCACCCAGATCACAGTGATGCGCATGTGCAGGGAAATAGACAGCCTCTCACCCAGATCACAGTGATGCGCATGTGCAGGGAAATAGACAGCCTCTCACCCAGATCACAGTGATGCGCATGTGCAGGGAAATAGACAGCCTCTCACCCAGATCACAGTGATGCGCATGTGCAGGGAAATAGACAGCCTCTCACCCAGATCACAGTGATGCGCATGTGCAGGGAAATAGACAGCCTCTCACCCAGATCACAGTGATGCGCATGTGCAGGGAAATAGACGCCCTGCACAATACATCATGCGATTGCGCTTGCCTATGGTGACCAACTCCTCACTAAACGTAGAGTGTCAGTACATAAACGTGAGAGGATAGATTCACTAACACCTACTACACAGTGCAATGCGCATATCAAAGGAGATAGTCTGTTTAACATGTGTGTCACATATACTAGTGTTGTACCGGGTAGTGTTTAAAAAAAAAAACGGGTAACGGCTACCCGGCCAAAATCAATGGTTCTACCCGTTCGGGTACCCAGTTACCCGGTTTGGCACTTACCTGCAGGGTGGCGGCGAGATCTAGGGCCAGCAGCAGCTCCCCCGCCGGCTGAAGACACCTCCGATGCTGCCACCGCCACAGGACCGCTGCTGCTGGTCCTAGATGTCTTCCGAAAGGTAAGTAATAAGAACATTACTTCCAGCTGCCCTGACATTACCCGACGCCGGGTATTACCCGGCACCGGGCCCACTTCTCAGTTGCCGGGTCCGGGTAATGTCCAGGTAGCTGGAAATATGCCGGATACTCGGTACACCCCTATTATATACACTAGGTTAATATCCCTGCTGAACTGAATCAGCCATAATCGTACCAATAAAAATTGCATTTAATTGAATTTCTTTTTGAGGACACTGCCTAGTGTACTCATCACTTTACTGATAACCTTATAATTATATTGTGAAATTCTGAGGAAACCCAACCCTCTGTAATAGAACGTTTGAGATCTGATGCATTCTAAGGCTGAGTCCCCGCTGGCGCTGAGCGCGCAGCGCTTGCAGCGCTTGCAGCGGTTACTTACATATATAGATATATGTAAGTCCCCGCTCACGCGGTGCGCGCAGCGCTCGTGCGCGGACACACACGCACACCCGCGCTTAGGTAAACAAAAAAATTATACTTTCAGGCGCGCTCAATGGCCCTCCTGCACGCGCAAATGCCAGGGCAACCGCGCTCATGCTTGGAGCACTCTGCAAGCATGAGCGCACCTAAGGAACCCCAACCCTCTCTAATAGCGTGTCCGAGATAAGATGCATTGTAAGAAACCCCAACCCTCTCTAATAGCGCGTCTGAGATCAGACGCATTGTAAATTCCTCTGTAATTAAAATGACCTGAAAATTGTATGGAACCATTTAGGGATGCCCGCGGAACTAAAGGATTCCTAGGAACCTCTGGTTAAAACCACTGCTATGGATACTTAATATCATCATAGGTCATGGAAAATAAATCAAAAAATTGGAAAACAAGGTACATGCTAGGGATAATCCGTCAAGATAATCACATCAACAACAAAAAATACAGATTGAGAGTTCACAAATTCTTTCCGACAAGGTTTCCAACCCTGTTACTGTAAGGGCGTCTTATTGCCCTTATCGCACCCCATCTATTTAGTTGATTATTTGTCAGGCAGAGGGTGCAAATAAATCTGGGTACCTTATCATTGAGGTTGTAAAACAAGATTTACAGTCACCTACAGTTCCGGTTATTAAATATATTACCGTCATTATGCAACAGTTCCTGTGTGGGACTGCACCTGCAAATAACAGAGCTCAAAGCTTCATCTCCCCATGCAGGCTGTTCCACTTCTAAACCTACAGATGTTTGCGAGATCATCCAGTAGAGCAACAATCCGTCACACGTGGAAAAAACTAATCAATAAGACAAGCAGAGGAGCATGAATCAGCAAGCTGAGCGAGTCTGGAAAGTATGTGGAAAATATGATCAATGTTTATTGATTAAAGAAGCACGATCGCCTGTATTAAATATGATCAATGTTTGTTGATTAAAGAAGCACGATCGCCTGTATTAAAAAGGTAGAGCTATAGATATCGATAGTGATTTTATTTATCAATGTTTTAAACCCCCTTGGACTCTTTCAGTGTGAGGTGGGCAAACAAATGATTGGAGATAAGAAAAAAGCAGAGTTGTTAAAAAAATTATTTGCCTCTATATTTACCAGGGAAGAATTAATTGCAATAGTAGTGCCGCAGAAGGAAGCAGGCATCTTGATACAATTAAATACCGTATTGGCCCGCATATAGTGCTATCTTTTTTTCCTAAAAATATTCTTCCGAAAACTGTACTCTTATTATAAGTGCAGCCTAACGCCTTTTATTTTTCATGTAGAACACCATCAAAACTATAGGGGTCGTATTATGGGCGAGGCCGTACTATTTTCAGGCCAATACGGTAAGTCACCTAGTCCCGATTGCATACATCCAAGGGCTCTTAAGGAGTTAAGTTCAGTAATAGACAAACCATTACAATCAACATTCAAGGACTATTTCAAAAGGCTCAGTACCACAAGATTGGCGTAAAGCAGACGTGGTGCCTACAGTATATATAAAAAAGGGAGCTAGATCACAACCGGGGAATTACAGACCTGTAAGCCTGACTTCAATAGTGGGGAAGCTACTTGAAGGTTTAATACAGGATAATATTCAGGAATACCTAATGGAAAACAAAATTAGTAATAGTCAGCATGGATTTATCAAGGCTAGGTCATGCTAAACTAACCTTATCAGTTTCTTTGACAAGGTAAGTAGTAATTTAGACCAGGGTAATGCAGTTGATGTGTTCTACTTAAATTTTACAAAGGCTTTTGATACGGTTCCACACAAGAGCTTAGTGTATAAAATAAAGCAAATTGGACTCTGTAAAAATATTTGCACCTGGATTGAAAACTGGTTGAGGGATAGACAACAGAGAGTTGTAATAAATTGAACTTTTTCAGGTTGACCTAAAGTTGTGAGTGGAGTACCTCAAGGATTGGTACTTGTTTATTAATAACCTTAAGGTTGGCATACAGAGCAAAGTCTCCATCTTTGCTGATGACACGAAATTGTGTAAGGTAATAGAATCAGAGCAGGATGTAATTTCTCTTCAGAAGGACTTGGAGAGACTGGAAACTTGGGCAGAAAAGTCATGCAGTAGCTGCAAAGGCAAAAAAGATCTTATCTTGCATTAAACGGGCAATAGATAGAAGGGAAGTAAACATAATTATGCCCCTTTATCAAACATTAGTAAGACCACACCATGAATATGGAGTACAATTTTGGGCACCACTCCTTAGAAAAGACATTATGGAACTAGAGAGAGTGCAGAGAAGAGCAAATGAATAAAGGGGATGGATAATTGGATTTATGAGATGAGGCTAGCTAAATTTTATTTGTTTACATTAGAAAAACGAGGCATTTAACGAAGCATCCATGGTGAGCGACCGCGCGATCAAAATGCCGGGCCTCTATGAGGTAGGCTATAGAGCGAGCGACCGTTTGTGCTGCAAAGACCGGCGATGCGCGAGAAAACAAATACATTTGTTTCTGTCGAGCGCCGGCCGGGTCACGTGAGCGATTTGCACGAGGGTGAACCAGTTCCGTTACGTCACAGCCAAGTCTCCGACACGCCTCCCCATTGTGCCTACCCCATGGCCACACATCTCACCTGCTACAGGCGTGTGTACGCTCGCACTAACCACAGAGGGGATATGATAACTATATATAAATATATTCAGGACAATACAAGGAGCTTTGTTAAGGAGGTCATTCCTTAAAGGTTGGAGGAGGGGAGATTCCATCAGCAACAAAGGAAAGGGTTCTTTACAGTAAGGGCAGTTAATACGTGGAATTCATTACCCATGGAGACTGTGATGGCAGATACAATAGATATCTTCAAAAAAAAGCGTGACATCTTTTTAGAAAGGAAATGTATACAGGGATATACCAAATAAGTAAACATGGGAAGAATGTTGATCCAGGAAGTAATCTGATTGCCATTATTTGGAGTCAGGAAGGAATTTATTTTTCCCCTTACGAGATATCATTAGGTGATATTTCACTGGGGTGGGGGGTTGTTTGCCTTCCTCTGGATCAATATACTGTAAATACAAATTTAGGATAAAGTATCTGTCGTCTAAATTTAGCATAGGTTGAGCTTGATGGACGTATGTCTTTTTTCAACCTCATCATCTACTATGTAACTTTTCTAGTCATACTGTATATTCATGTTCAGATTGAGACATTTTTCTTTGTCATGTGATACTGTGCAACTGTCTTATAGCAATTTATCACTTTGGATTTTGTGTGCTTGTATTCCATGTGGAGCACAGCAAGTTTTATTTAGCAGTTTTTACTAGATTTTAATGATTCTTTTAGTGGATTTTTTGGATAGACTATAGATTTATTCTCTCTCTCTTCTCCTCCCCCCCCCCCCTTTCTATTTTCAAGAGAGATATATAGATATATAGTTCTAAAGACATGAGAAGCGCAAAAGACCATCCTGTGTGATACTATAGTACTTTAAAAATTGCAGGTTTTAATATCCGATAGCTGAACAGGGAAGGGGGAGGAGTGATGCTTCACTAACTATGAATGTAGTATAAAACTTTCTAGAATTGAATTGAGGGGATCAAAATGCAATTAGCTAGGGAATAGGTAGAGAGGGAATAGGTAGAGACGGGAATAGGTAGAGACGGGAATAGGTAGAGAGAGAACAGGAATCCTCTTTGTTGGTGCACACACTAAAAAGGTAGGAAGGAAGGTGGCCATACAGACCAACAACATCAAATTAGAAGAAAAACATATTGGTGGTCTATAGAGACAGATAATGTCTAGAGTTAAAGCCTAAACAGTAGCAACATTTAGCTAATAAGGGCTAGTACCAAATTGTGAGATCTGATGATGATGATGAAATGGTAGCAGGCACTTGGAATTATAGGTGCTGCTAATAACTAGCTATAAAAATAAAAAATAAATATTTTAATGACCCATAGGGTAAGTGAGTTACAGAGGCCGAGTGTGGTTCCCTGGCATTAAATGGCTTGGGGAAGAGCGCAGGGCCTCTAACCGTTGTGCCCCCCTCAACCACCAAAATATTTTTTCGCGCACCCCAATTTGCGCACCCCTGCTATAGATCACTGTTAGTGCTGCAGAAGAGGACCCAATATACAATGTTCTGTGAGGAAGATCATGTAACCAGGCAGGCACTAGATACAATTGATGCACTGCTAGAGAGGGGGCAAAAGGGGAGTGCCAGAGCCTGTCTCAGAAGAAGACGTGACTTTGTAAATGGTTGCTATAGAAACAAAAATGTTTGTTACTTTAGAATACATTAAAAATGTTTTTAAATTGTTTTGTTTTTAAACACTACAAGTATTTTCTCATAGTACAGAACTGATTTATTTTAAAAAAAATAACACACACGTAGGGTATTGCTTGAACTGCAGCTTTATGTATTTAGTTCACATAGTGGGTACTGCAGGGCAGTGTATACAGTATGTAGAGGTGTTCTTTTGAAAGGATTTTGATACATGTAGGCTACATATGCTTTAAAGTGCTTGTTTTGGTGGTGGGTCTATTTTGTGGTACACAGATGTATTCACATATATATATTTATTTTATTACGGAGTAATTCACAGGGTGCACTAAAATATCTATCCATCTACCTCTGGTCGGCACGATCACAGTTTACCGAATAATCCCCAAAGTGACACATACCGTTTGCCACCTAGTCTCCACTAATGCACAGTGACCAAACAAATGCACTACATTCACATCAATGCTAACGTCCCTTTCATAGCAAACTAGTCCAACATTTTGAACACAACTCTGGTATTACAGAGCTGTAAAACTAGGGCTGTTGGAGTAGATCAGCGACTGAAGGAACTCACTCTGAGAACATTGACTAACTTTGGAGCAGGGGAGCCTAGTTTAAATCCCTGTGCAGCGGTTTGTGAAATTGCCTTTATCTCCCTGTGCCTCAGGCACCAAAATGAGATTGTTATCTCTACGGGGCCAGCACTCATGCCTGCAAAATTCTGTCAGTGCGTGATAGATAGATAGATAGATAGATAGATAGATAGATAGATAGATAGATAGATAGATAGATAGATAGATAGATAGATAGATAGATATTAAGAACTGAAGTGTTTGCCTCCTCACCCATACAAATGGGAAAGTCATATTCTACATGTTGACCGAATGCTTGTAGTTTTTTTTTTTTGTGCATTTCTAATAGGACTTATTACACATTATTTGTATGTCCCCAAAATCCATTGTCTTCTAAAGTCACAGGACACAAGGTAAAAAGAGAAGCTTTTAAGCATCAGTTTTTCCTATACAACCAAGTGTCTAAGAGCCACTGACCAAGGGCATCGCATCTGCAACACTCTGTCACCAGAGACTCAGTGGATGGAGAAAGCGTCCATCAGAATGTAATGCATCAGGCTCATTAGGAAGGCGTCCTATTCTGCTGGGTCTGACTTAATTGTAGCTGGGTCCAACATCAGTAACCGGAAGCCCACAAACCAACATTGTCACAGCCTTCATGTCAATCACAAAGAAACATACAATACTCCTTGGATCGAACCATTAAGATAAAACGCTGTAGCAAAGGTTTATTTAAAAATACAGCAAACCGTATAGAACGGGGGTGTCAAACTCACTTCATATGAGGGGCCAATTAGATTTAATTGTACTTCATTTGGCCATACATTTTTATAAAAGGAAAATAAAAAATGGTAGTATGGCTGTATGCTGGAGGTCAGCATTAGGCCGCTTCGATGGTGGGCGCGTGTGCGCGCGACCGTGGCTTCACACGCGCCTCTAGCATGAGCGATTTGTGCCCTCTAGGTGGACGCGACGAGGGGGCGTAGCCATGATGTCATGGAGCTGGTTCGCCGCTGACGTGACCCGGCAGTCGTGCGACAGAAACAAATGTATTCGTTTCCTTGCGCATCGCGAGCACCGGCGCTCTGCATCGCGCGCGCAGGCAAGTGCTTTATGGCAGGCCTCAGAGGCATAATAAATAGGAACAAGAACATCACTAATACAACTAAAAATAATTATAATAATAGTAATAGATTTAAAACTGAGCTCCTCATATTTCCCCCTAAATGGATCTAGAAAATGTTTTAGCAGAAAGTAATACTGGCCTAATATCTCCTTTCTCCATCACAGCAAATGGTACTCCCATCTATCCTGTCTCCAAAGCACATTGACAAGGAGTGACATTTGACTCCTCCCTTTCCTTCTCCATTCATGGCATGGTTCAAATGTGTCACTTCCTAAGTAATATTGCCAAGATACGTCCTTTCCTCTGTCAATCTGCTGCTAAAACTCTAAAGGATGAACCTATCCTCTCCCGCCTGCATTATTGTAACATACTGCTAACAGGCCTCCCTGCCTCACAACTTTCTCCTTTGCAATGTATCCAAAACTCTGCTGCTAGAATAATTTCACTTTTTCCCAAAACAGTCTCTGCTCATCTCCTTAAATCCATCCCCTGGCTTCCCTTCAAGTTTCGAATCACCCACAAAGTTCTCCTCCTTACCTTCAAGGCTCTCCACTCATCTGCTCCTCCCTACATAGCTTTGATCTCTCCTTAAGTCCCTACGCATAACGGTTTACTCAACACCCTTCTCGTCTTAAACCCTTTTCCCTCACTGCCCTTTACCTGTGGAACTCTCACACTCAGTATATGCCAAGCACCTTTTCTCCCCACCTCTAAGTCAAACCTTAAAACTCACCATTTAAATGAAGGATTTCAATAGCCTAGACTCACTGCTACTGTCCCACAGTCGCTTCTAACAACTATTGCGGCCAAGCACTGCCATCTACTGCACTTATTCCCTCACCTGCTGTCTCTGAGTTTCCCAACTTTCCACTTAGATTGTAAGCTCTGTGGGGCAGGGATTTCCTTTCCTATTGTCTGACTTTGTGCACTTTTTGTATTATAACTCCCGGTACCATATTATCTCTTTTGTACAGCGCTGAGTACACTGTGGGCGCTAGATAAATATATACACATGTAACTCTTACTTAATAAATGCACCAGTACTTAAATGTACTTACTTTTACTGCTAGACCCCACGTGCGGCCCTCCTCACCAGCGGCTTGTATATTAGAGGTCAGCATTAACCTCTAACCTCACCTGCTTCTCCACTTGTCACCCCTTTTTCTCTGTCACTCTTCTCCCATTCAAACTCTTAATACAACACTCTCTTCCCCCCCCCCTACCCCCCTTCATTCGCACTCTTAACATGTGGATTACGGTCACTGGGGAGGTGGGTTCCAGAGAGGAGCAGACTCAGCAGGTGACGAACACGCTGCAGCAGGATCCCACACAAAGGCTAACCGGGCACGACTACTGGTCTGGCAACCCTCGCGAGAGCTCCTGCTGCAATCAGGAAGAGACAGCGCAGGCCCCTCCCCCACGCAAGCTCTCCCCGCGTGTCCCGGCACCACCGCTCCTGGTCTGCGGGCCTGATGTTTGACAGCTCTGGTTTACAATAACCAAACTACCAAGATACCAATTCTGTATCTACTTTCTCCCTGTGATGCTTTTAGAAGCTCCTCCTATCCTATCTATATAAGAATACACAGGCGCTTCTGTGCTATTCATTATTAGAAATGTTATCAATGCCATCACAAGTCATGTAAATACTGACATTTGTGAGACACAAATAAATTCAATAAAATAGAAGTTGCACAAATGGCAAATCAAAATGTAACCCTTTCTCTGCCTGCTGTCTTCTCTGGTAGTGAATGCATTCAGCAAGAAGTATAACATAGATCATACGTTATTGGTCAAACAAGGTATTAAAACCTTAGGAGGAGAAACAGAGCAATTAAATCAGCAAGTAATCATGATGGACATTAAGTCAGGGCTGAAGGAGCGGCTCAGTGAGCAAGTCTGTGCTTATAGTGCCAGCGACAGCGACGTTGCGTCAAAACAAATGCATTGCTGCCGTCGCGATCGCTGGAAGGCATCTCAATTTGATTTTTCCAGCGACCGCAGCCTGACATCACCGTTGCCTAAGGGCAATGGCACTACATTTGTAGCAGGGGAACAACCCACTTTATCTCCTTGTGCCCCAGGCATTAAAATTAGATTGTAAGCTCCACAGTCAAAGACTTGTTGTGCCTGCAAAATTGTACATACAGCGCTGCGTACACTGCCATCCCTGTGAGGGGAGGGAGAAAGGACCTCTGTTAAGGTAGCTAAATCATATAATTAACCACTTCTTCAAGTCATCAAGGATGCTCAACGAGGGTAGCCCACCAGAGTAATCTAGATGTTCAGGTCAGGATGGGGCAGAAAGGCTTCCTCAGCACATCACACATAATGGAATCTCATCAGGCTTCTTTATGACTCCAAGACCCAGATCGACAAGAGGGTGCCAAGCTTTAGCACGACTTTACTCCCGTTCATATGAATGGCTGAGCTTAGCACCCTTTTGCGGATCTGGGCCCAAGTGAGCAATGGACGTCAGACGTGGTGATCTGCTGAGATGCACCTACTCCAAAACGGAATCCTGGATTTAATAAAAGAAAATAATAATAAACAGGATTTATTTTCCTATTCAGTCAACACGTGTTATCATTAGGCAATTGATTGCAATTAAATCTAAAGCAACATTGTAGGGCAGAAACTAGTTTAATTCATAACATACTTGAACATTGTCCGCCTTACCTACTGAGAAAATGTAGTTGAAAATTATTATATAAATGTCAAAGAATGTATTAGACTGCCTACAAAACCATTGTATACGGGTGAGATCATTTAAAATGAAATATTTTACCAATAAAAATAGTGCATAGTATAACAGTGTAATCTGAAACTATACTGTACATTATATAAACAAAAATTTAAAAAGGATAGTTGAATTTTTAGTGGTACTGTATAAACATAAAACATTGCTTTAAAACGTCCAACATGCCCGTGTATAAACATCTTCTATGCCAGAGGAATAGGGGGACATTAAACTGATCGCACAGCAAATCCCATTTATTTCAAGAAGGGTAAAAATATATATAATCAGGAGACAGAAAAGGTGGTTGGGGTCAAGTGATTAACTCTGTTTCAGCTTCCTATTTTGGGGAGATTTATTTATATTTGAAGTGTTACTTTTTAAGATTTCACACGTGTTCTTAGGTATGCACAATACAGAGCTAGCGCACACAAAGTGAGATAGTTACAGGGATTATTATGAAAAGCAGTGCAGAATACACTATATGACAAGTCCAAGAGTAATGCAATGTGATTGGCTCCTCACTGTACATGGGATATGAAGGGTGCATGGTATGTGCACAGAATAGATGGTGAAGTGTGTATGTACAAGAAATATTGTAAGCATAGGGCTGCGGCCAGGGTGGGAGAGCGCTCACGCACCGTCAGACGCTGGGCGTTTCATGGCCAGCCAGTTGCGTGCTTGAGGGGGCACGGCCTTTACATCACGGAGCTGGTTCACCCTCACCCTCATTGGGCGAACCGCTCACGTGACGCATCAGCGAGCAGCCAAATCAAATTTGGTTGTCTCGCCAAGCAGGTAAGTCTCGCCAAGCAAGTAAGTGCCGCGCAGGCGCTTGTTCACGCTGGCCACACACATTGCATCAATGTGTTTCATCGCGGCCAGCATGAGCCCGCCCGCTCAGCGGCACCGTGGCCGAGGCCTAACAAAGATTCATGTATAACAATAGTACAGTGCATATCTATGTGTTGAAGAATTCATCTATATATCTATATCTATATCTATATCTATATCTATATCTATATATATATGCATCTGATTGAAGCAGGAAATCAATCAATTGATTTCCTGCTTCAGTTACCTGTTTTGGACTTTGGATTGTCCTTTTTCTGGAGCTGCACTACTTCCAAAAGTAATATACTTTTTTTCCACTATATCACAAGTGTGCCTACAGGGTTTTTAATTTTAAACAGTGTGTGCGCTTGAACTCTTTCTTTGCCTTATATGTGATTGACAATAAAGGTGTGCATAAAACATGTATGAAAGAGACATACAGTAAGTGAGGCACATTATATGTCTGTTAGATGGAGGGTATATTGTGCGTGTATAACACTGGGTGAGTCTATGAGGGTATACACCAAGACAGCTGCCTGTAATATATCATGCAAGTTGCACAGTATGTGACCTGTGGTATATACAACAGGGTGTTTTAGATATAGATAGAAGAGAGAGAGAATGAGAGAGAGAATGAGAGAGAGAATGAGAGAGAGAATGAGAGAGAGAATGAGAGAGAGAATGAGAGAGAGAATGAGAGAGAGAATGAGAGAGAGAATGAGAGAGAGAATGAGAGAGATATTTTACTATATATAATACATGTCATGAAATTTCTATGTTGGCTAAATAGAATAGTACTTTTAAATTGGTGTATGTGTATATTAAAGAGGTCTTATGACATCGGCTGCACGCTAGAGGGGTCCTTAACATGAATGTGAATAGAAGAGATATTTAATAACTGATTAAGCATGTGGCTTCAGGGTAATACAAGAGGGGGATATATGACATGGGATAAGCATAAGAATATAGGAAAGTACAAAATAAATGTGCATGATGTGATGAGTTAGACTGTTTAATGCACTGTTTATGTAGGTGTGTGTATATATATATATTAAAGTGGTCCAGAGCGTGTGGTGTTGTTATACATGGAACACTTGTGCAGATTGTGTGATGCATTGTGTGTCTTATCTTTACTGGAGTAAATAGAGGAGTGACGGGTGAGTGGGTCAGGGTGTACACTGGAGGGTGTCATAGTGTATGGGGTGCACTCACAGTAATATGCCACCACCGGGTCCCTCTTGTCGTGCTCCTGCGCCGTCCTCAGGTGATGCTGCAGGGACTTGAACTGCTCGGGGAGAGAGGGCATCGGGGCAGACATCCTGCGGGGGCAGACAGGGAGTGCTGGGGGTGAGCTGAGAGATGGGCTGTGCGGCGGCTGTCACTGAGCGAGACCACAACAACAAGCACATACACTACCACACTGATATCATGCAGCAGCAGCAGCAACTCTTCCGCTTCCGCCTAGTTGAGGGGAGGAGGGGGGAAAGGGGAGGAGAGAGAGGGCAAGGGGAGGAGAGACATGGCAAGGATGAGAGACGGGGAAAGAAGAGGAGAGAAGAGGAGAAAGGGGTGGAGAGGAGAGAGAGGGAGAAGACCCCAAGAGTTGAGTAAGAGGGAGCAAGACAGGAGAGAAAGGAACAAAGAAGAGAGTAGAAAGGTACAGAAGGAAATGAGGGAGAATGGAAGAGGTAAAGGGGAAATAAACAAGAAAGACAAAAAAGAGAGGGAGAAGAAATTAAAGAGGGCAAAATGGAAGGATGGGGGGGAATGCATATAAAAGGAGGAGAGAAATGGATGATTGAGGAGAAAGGGTCAGTGAGGGAAGTAGAGTGAAAGGGCGTGACAAAAAAAATTACAGAATTGAAAGAGACTTAGACATAGGAGAAATAAACAGTGACGAGAGGTAAATATATTAATGACCAAATGGGAGAGAAAAGGGAAAAATCAGAAAATAGGGAGAGAAGAGGGAGGGATGACGGAAACAAAATAAAAGGTACAGTTGTGAGAAATTTTGTGAAGCGCTTTGGATTGTCACATATTTCAAATCTAAAATGTTATTAGACCTTAATCTAAGTCCTAATAATAGATACAGATAACCTGATCAAACAAATGACACAAAAACATGAAACTTTTAAAACACATATTTATCGACAAATTATTAACTATTCAATATCCATGTGTGAAAAAGTATGTGAACCTTTTTTACACTCGAGTGCGAATAGCCAAGCAGCTATTTACACTTGACTGTGAATATCCACTGCCCCCTTAGATTCAATACCCGGTGGCACCCCCTTGTGCAGCAATAACTTAAACTAAGTGTTTCCTGGAACCGCTGGTCTGACTCTCATATTGATTTTGAGGAAGTTTGGTCCATTCCTCCTTACAGAACTGCTTCAACTCAGTGACATTTGAGAGCTTCCTTGCATGGGCAGCTCGCTTCAGGTCCTGGCACAACATTTCAATGGGGTTTAGGTCCGGACTTTGACTAGGCCATTTTAAAACGTGGAATTTCTTCTGCATCCATTCTTTTGTAGATCTGCTTGTATGTTTAGGATCATTGTCTTGCGGCAAGATCCACTTTCGCTTCAGCTCACAGACGGATGGCCTGACATTCTCCTCTAGAATCTTCTGATACAATGCAGAGTTCAGGGTTGTGTCTATGATGGCAAACCGTCCAGCCCCAAACCATCACACTTCCAGCACCATATTTGACGGTTAGGATGAGGTTCTTCTGTTCAAATTCAGTTTTGTTTTTCACCAAACATAACATTTCTCATTGAAGCCAAAAAGTTCTACCTCTGGCTCATCTATCCAGAGAACATTATTCCAGAAGTCTTGTGGATCATTGTGATGGGGTTTACAAAACCATCACTTGCAAACCAGCAGTACAAACAAACTCCCCTGCTCAAAAGACAGGCAGCTAATTAAGGTAGATGGTTAGCACCTGTAGCCAATCTCAGGAGCTATATAGTCAGGCTACTGAGAACACACAGAGGTTCATTCTGGTCTCAGCCAGGGAGGAGACAGGAGCCAAGTTGTTATATTGCTAAATAGAAACCCTTGTATATATATTTCTGTAAGAAGTATCGTTTGTAAACCTTATGTTAAGAAGTGTGTGTTCTAAAGCTATTAAGAATGCCACTTCCATGGTTGCATAAAGACTAATTATTGAACAGACTAGGGAAAGTTTGCTGCATATGGTGGCAGCGGTACTCTGAACCTGGACCGGTAACTTCCGAAGTGCCTGGGAGCGTTAATGAGTGGAGAAGTGCCTTAAACATTTGGAAAGCTGGTAAGGGTACCTCAGCAAACCAATTGGATATTGTCTGTAGATACTGCAGGGTCTCCTTGTACCTTTGGTAAGGTGCAAATAGTTGCCTGCAAGGTGGATTCCTGGTTACAGTCAGTCTGCACTAGGGGTTTTGTTTTTCCCATCTTTCCTACAGAAAAATGCAGGTGGTTGCGGATGATAAAATGGATGGCCGAGCAGCAGACCCAGAATCAACAAGTACAGGCCCAGAAGCAATAACAGCAACAGGAGTTTCAGGCAACGTTGGTGCATCACCTGCTGAAGAAATCAGAGAAACACGCAGCCGTGGCCCAAGGGGGATTTACAATACCTGAGACCTTTACGAGCTCGCTAACCAAGATGGGACCGGAAGATGATCCAGAGACATACTTGATTATATTTGAGAGACTGGCTACAGTGGGTCAAAGGTACATTGGCTGTAAGAATAGCTCAATTTCTGACTGGGGAAGCCCAAGCAGCTTATCATGCATTGGGGGAGGGGAACTCCAAGGACTATGATAAACTGAAAGCGGCCACCCTTGACCGTATAGGGACTTCTGATGAATCTTATAGGAAGAGGTTTAGGGCCAAACAATTGGAAGTAGATGGCCAAACGAACAATAGTGTCTTCTGAGGATTCTACCAATTGGAAGTAGAGACTCATCCTCATACCTTTGCTCGGCAGCTTAAGGACTTGGCTTATAGGTGGCTGAAGCACACAGTTCGCTCAGTAACTGAAATACTGGATATGGTGATACTAGAACAGATCATTATTAAACTTCCAAGGGAAATGCGTCAGTGGGTGTATAGACATAAACGTTGTTCTTAGATTATGCTGTGCAAATTGCTGAAGAGTTTTTACAGGCAGAGGACATGGAGGGTACAAAGTAGTGAAGCTGCGGTTCCCCAAACTAGCAGAGGAAAAGGGTAGGACTCGGTCAGACAGCGGCCCAGGCTTAACTCCCTTCCCAGGGGAAAAGACAGGAGTTTTTAAAAGGCCAGGCCTCCAATAGCTCCAATCTTTTCCAGACCTTATCAGGGGTTAAGTAAACAGGAAACTGGTCAGGATGGGGTTAATACTAACCAGCTAAGAGAGAAGACCGTTATTTGTTTTAAGTGTGGTGAAATCCTGTACCTTTATGGACTGCAGCTATGTGGGCACATGTACTTGCAATGATGAGAAAAATGACACCCTTGAGCTTTTTCTGGTCACTGCAGTGGTAAAGGGTAAAAGGCTTAATTCTCTTATTGATTCAGGTTGTCTTAAAACGCTGGTTCAGCAGGACCTTATTAATCAGAGACCTAACTAATCAAGAGCCCATTTTCATAACTTGTGTACATGGGGATGTGAAACCCTACTCTACTGCCAAAGTCAACCTGGAAATAGAGGGATATAGCTCACAGATAGTAGTAGGGGTGGCTGAGAGGTTGCCGAATCCAGTCATTGTTGGTAAAGACTGGGAATATTTATTTTCAGTTTTAAATTCTAGGACAGGTCTGGTTAGAAGAGAACATAGTTCAACGTCTTCGTTGGGACAGCTTTTCCCTTTTAAAGACCCAGACTTGTTCTCTACTAAGGTCCGGACCCGGAAAAGTAAGCAGCAAAGAAGACCTGAAAAGAGGGACTGGCTAGAGATTGCAGGACCTGAGCAGGAAGTTAGTATTAAGGAAGAGGTAGCAGTAGGAGAAGAAATAGGACAGGGTGCTACTCCGTTGGTTAGTAGTGGTGCAGAAACAGAATTATCCTTGCCAGATCTAATGGTAACTTGATGTGAATTAAGAAGGGAGCACAAAAATGACCTCAATCTCAAAGAAGCATATAGAAACTTGGCAATAGTTAATGGTCAGGTTTTAAATCCAGTCCGGGTTAAGCAGTCTCCCTATTTCTTCTTACAGGATGAGTTGCTATATAGAGTCTGTTGGGATCCTAAGACAGACGATGCTAGTGAGCAGATTTTAGTACCCAGGCTCTATACAAAGGAGCTGTTACGTCTCTCTCACGCTGTTCCTTTTGCAGGGCATTTGGGAAGAGAGAAAACCCTATCCCGGTTACTATCCAAGTTCTATTGGCCGGGCATCCGGAAGGAGGTGGCTAATTTTTGCAGTTCATGTCCTGAATGTCAGTTAGTTGCCCCAAAAGGACAACACACGGCACAGGTAGTACCTATTCCATTGGTAGAGACACCATTTCAACGGATTGGGGTTTGTTTTGGTAGGTCCCCTTGAGATAACGTCTTCAGGGAATCAGTATATTTTAGTTATACTAGATTATGCAACTAGGTATCCTGCAGCTATCCCATTGCGTAATACGTCTGCAGCAACAGTTTCTACAGAGCTTATTAAGGCATTTTCACGGGTGGGTATCCCCAAGGAAATGCTAACAGATCAAGGAACCAATTTTGTGTCAAGACTTATGAGGGAGGTCTGTGCCCTGTTAAAAGTACAGTCACTCAGAACGTCTGTTTACCATCCGCAAACAGACGGTCTGGTGGAACGGTTCAATGCTACCCTCAAACAAATGTTACGTAAGTTTATAACAGAAAAACATAATTGGGATAAAATGCTACCCTATTTGCTCTTTGCCATTCGGGAAGTACCCCAATCCTCTATGAGATTCTCCCCGTTTGAGTTATTATATGGGAGACAACCTAGGGGAATAATAGATTTGGTGAAAGAAAATTGGGAGGAGCAATCTTGCCCAAATGACAATGTGTTACAGTATGTAATACAATTAAGGGAGCAACTTGACATCGTGGGAAAATTTGCTCAGACAAATTTAGATAAGACTCAACAGTCCCAAGCGTACTATTACAACCAACATGCACGGTCAAAAGAGTTTCAGCCAGGGGACCGGATACTGTTACTCTTACCCAGCACAGAAAGTAAGTTGTTGGCTAAGTGGCAGGATCCATATGAGGTTGTAAGAAGGGTAGGTGATGTGGATTATGGAATCTTTCAGCCTGGGCGGAAAAAAGAGAGGCAAATTTATCACGTTAACTTATTAAAACTTTGGAAAGATGGGAAGAATTTGTCCATTTCTCCTAGAACAGAGGACTTAGATTTAGGTCCAGAGGCTGGGGACGACAGGAGAAGGAAAGACGTGCAGTTGGGAGAACAGTTAACCCTCCCCAAATTAAAAAAGTTAGGAGTAATTGAGCCGTCACGAAGTGAATGGTGTAGTCCAATTGTTTTAGTGCTAAAACCGGATGGTTCTGTAAGGTTTTGCATTGATTTTCGGAAAGTCAATGCAGTCTCAATTCGATGCTTAGCCCATGCCAAGAGTGGATGAGCTATTGAACATGTTGGGTAAAGCCAAATATATTACAACCCTAGATTTGATGAAGGGATATTGGCAGATACCCCTTACTGTATCCTCGAGAGAAAATGGCTTTTGCCACACCCATGGGCTTATATCAGTTTTGTACCTTACCTTTTGTTCTGCATGGTGCCCCGGCAAATTTCAAAGGCTCATGGACCATGTCTTAGAACCCCATAGGGAGTATGCATCTGCGTATCTAGATGATGTGTTCATACAGTACACAGCATTGGTTGGGAAGAGCATCTGGACAAAGTAGCAGCAGTACTAAGGTCACTGAGAAAGGCAGGTCTCACAGCAAATCCCGCAAAATGTGCAATAGGGAAATCTGAGACACGGTACCTGGGGTATATTTTGGGAAATGGCGTAGTAAAACAAGGTTAAACAAGGTTGAAGCCCTGGTTAATTCACCAATTCGTAAAGGAAGGGGGTATTTGTGCGTGCTGTCCCTCCAGTTGCTCTCCCTCGGCTAATCCAGTCTCCCCAGCAGCTCCTAATCTCCCGTGATCAGCGGGGCATACTCAGCACATACAGACACAAAAATAGGAGCGCATGAAAAGGAGAACCAGAAAACCAAAATGAATACATATATCTTTATAATATAAAACTCAGATTACCACAAAAAATTATATCACAATGAGACATTAGACACTACATTCAAAACGATCCAATCGATCGAAGGACACCCGTGACACCCACCAAGGATAGGGTACTAACACCCATAAACTAAAGGAGAACCCCCCCAGATGGTATAGAGAGAAGGGAGCACTAGGTAGCCTAGTTGGTGTGTTACAGACCTAGTAACTCCAGGGGATCTCCTAGTAACGTCCTCGTGGTGTCCTGGGGAAGCAGCGCGGAAGTCCGTCTTCACGTCGCTGTGTATGACATCACCACCTACGCGTTTCTTGTCAAATGACACTTCAGGCCCTGAAGAAGTGTCATCTGACACGAAACGCGTAGGTGGTGACGTCATACGTATGTATGTATTTATTTATTTTTCTGTAAGGAGTATCTTTTGTAAACCTTATGTTAAGAAGTGTGTGTCCTAAGCCTATTAAGAGGTATTAATGGATAGATGGTAGTACCGTTTACTGTGATGGAGAAAAGGAATATTAGGCCAGATTTAGGGGGAAATTTGAGGAGCTCAGGTTTAGACATTTTAAGTTTAGGGCGACAGAGCACCATCAATGAGGATATAGTCAGGAGGCAATCAGAGACTTGGGACTGGATTGCAGGTGTGTGGGTAGGGGTGGATAGATATATCTGCAAATCATCTGCATTTTATCTGCGTATCATAGATGAAACCTAAATCCAAAAGAGTTGATGAGGTCACCAAGTGATAGTGTGTAGAGAGAGAAAAGGAGAGGTCCCAGAATAGAGCTCTGAGGTACACCAACAGACAGATCAACAAAAGACGAAGACATGTTAGCACCAGAGACAGAGAATGTGCAATGGCAGAGGTATGATAAGAACAAAGATAGAGCTTTGTTGCAGATACCAAGAGAGTTTAGAATACGATGGAAATGAGTGATCAACAGTATCAAAGGCAGCAGAGAGATAGAGTAAGGAAAAGTAACCTTTGGATTTTGCTTCATATAGGATCATTGGCTACTTTAGTGAGCACAGTCTCTGAGTATAACTTAAAGAGAAAAAATAAGTGACCTTTCAAGTCTTAATTATTGGGATGAGTATTACATGAAATACATAACTATCTCACCTTGCATATCAAGCAATAGACCTATATGTCGCCAACTGATGACAGTATTAAGAAGATGCAATACAACCAATCCAACCCTTAGATGAACTCCAAATGAACTTCTCTGATTCTAGTGTCCAAGGATGTTTCTTGCAGTCTCACTCGATCATGATAGTATGTGAAAATGACAAGAAAAGACATACAAAGCACCAATGGTGCATTACCCTTATAGGAAATAAAATGAAGCACTACCTTTTTTCAACTTATCGATGAATGTACTGTACTGCAATCGTCATATACGTGCATAACTGATGTAAATAACGCATATGTAACAGGCTCTATAGTCTCCTTGCTTGTGCACAGCTTTGGTACAGGTAGGGAGACGGTTTTGCTGTTCGGGACATGCTGCCAGATGCATGCGTGAGCTGCTGTTTGCTTATTGGGTGAAATGTCCTTACTCGCGAGTGTACGTAAAGTGAGTGTCCTTAAACCGGGGTATGCCTGTAATAGTAATAAGCACTTCATACTGTACATAAAAGAAACATTAGGAAAAAGAGTCCCTGCCCCGAAGATCTTACAATATAAGAAGTAGGTAGAACTTACAGAGAGAGGAGGGTGTTATGATAAATGCTTCTGCAAGGGGTCATGGTAAATGCATATGAGATGTATAGTATCAGCCAACGGAGCTACCCAAATGCTCCATTAAAGAGGTGTATTTTAAGATGGGCCGGTGAATAGAGAGGGTGCTAGTTGGATATTGGTTTTAGTCAGGAGAGAACTTTAGATACAAAAGGGGTAGACAGAAGACATCCTTGAGCACACCAAAATGTAAGGATTCGGCCGGGTCCATGCCTCGTTTTGTGCTCTGCACCAAGTTTTTCTGGAGTTTGCCCTCACTTGGCTATTTTTGGCCATCTTGGTTCCTGGCAGCCTCCTATTTAAGGCTACACTTTCTGCAGGAGCCTGCCGAGTAAGGTTCCTGTTTCTATTGCTGTCCCAGCCATTTTACTTCATGTCTCCTGTTCTCTTGCCTGTGGATTCCCTGTTGCTGAGCTCTGTCTGTGACCTTAACCCTTCACCTTTTGCCATCTGCCTTGACTAAAGCCTTTGATCACTTCTGCCTGTGACTCCAACTCTGCACCTCTGCCACCTGTCTTGATCCTCGGCCTGCGATCCAACTGTGTTTACTCTAAGAGGACTCTGTCCCCTGGCTCTGGTCGGTGAATATATACTCCTACCATAGCCCTGCAGGTCCGCTTCCTGATCAGAGATGAGCACCATTATACTGTACGCAAGAGTCGAGCACGTGTATAGTGAAAAATTAGGGCTGAGATTAATGAGGGGCAGAGGAGTGTATTACCTTAAAAGAGAGAAGGATACTTTTTAAGTAATACAGGATTTAATAAGAAGGTGGGAGGGATTTCAGCAGGAGAGACACTGAGACAGATTTAAGAGAGAGTAAAGGGATTCTAGCAGCAGCGTCTGTAGGGGAAATAGGTGAGAAACAGGAATGCCAGACCATAGGTTACAATAGTCGAGACGAGAGAGAATGAGGGCTTGCTGTAGAGTTTTAGCAGTAGAGCAACAGAGGAAATATATTTGCAATGTTACGGCACAATGTAACACCGAGGCAGCATGCTTGTGATAGGAGCATGCTTGGGAGGAAGTATGAGGAGATTTATTTTTGACATGTTAAATTTGAGTCGTGGGAGGGCCATCCAGGATGATAGCGGAGAAACATTCAGAGACTTTGATCTGTACAGCAGGTGTAAGGTCGGGGATTGAAAGGTAAATGTGTGTGTCATGAGCTTAGAGGTGATATTTGAACCCAAGAAATGTGATAATACAGAATCCATGGACTCTGAGACCGCTGTTTTGTCTGTGAACTCATCAGTTGAGTTGGTCAATGATTCTTCATTGTAATGCTGGTAGTGGTTGTCAACTTTTTTACACAGCATAACTTAATTTTGTCTAAATTGCAACCTTATATATTAACCTAAGGCCAAAGCATTGAAAACAACGCCTCCTTCTTATGGTTAAATAAATATATGTAGAATCTCATACAGTGGAATTAGTCACAACATTATCTAATAAAAGCATTAAACTAATTTAAATAAACCAACTGATACCCATTCTCCTGCTGTTCTTCAGCAAAACTAAATAGCTCATTAGACTCAGGGTGATGCTCATTAAACTAAAATGTACATAGTTTGCAGGAATCTATGATCTTCAAATGTATTTTGTTCTAAGGGAAAAGTTTGCCACCTAGCAACAGCTGGTGGGAACACAAGCCACCAGAAGAATAATGCTCACAGCTGCCTATCACGTGACCGGGAGCACCGGGTTTTCTCTCTAACTTCCCCGAAATCTGTAGATTGGACCACTATTTCCGGTCTGCCTTCTGAACAGCCAGATGCTCTTGCACTGGTCTCCGGTTCGAGCCTAGAATAAAGACACAAATGTCTGGTTACTTTTAAGCAAGCATGGCAACCATCAGGCTAGCTACAGTGAGAGGGTGGGATGGGCCACGGTTGCGATGTGACAATCCTTTTCCCTACAGCAAAGTAAGTTTGCAAATCATCTATTCCTTCAAACTATGTTACGTTCTTCTTGCCAACTAGCAACAACTGGTGGGAGAATATCCCTCACCTGGTGTTTGTTCTAGCACATTTAATTCTGTCTGACTCCCATAATGTTCTACAAATGTGTGAGTAGATGCCCAGCAGGCCGCTCATATAATAATTGATAATAAAATACCCCGGGAAGCTGCTTCTGTAGACCCTGCCCTTTTAATGGAATGCCCTTTAATCTGTGTTATGTATATGCCTTGGCTCATTGCAAAGAATATTCAGCCTCTAATGGTGTTAATCTTTGTCGGTCCAAATGGTTTCCTGCAAGTTATTAATAACTGAGTAGTGTCCTGCCTAAGATTTACGTACTGTCCATGCAGACTGATATACAGTTGACAACACCAAGGGAAGGATATTTTTTGTCCCTAACAAAATCTAGTTCTACTGATAATTTAGGCTGGGGCCATGGTGCCTTCTTTCATGCGGAGGCTGTGGGAATGCAGGTGCTTTCCCTGGCCATGCTAGATGCACCGTGGGGGGCGTTCCTGGGGGCTTTTCTAGTGATGTCACGGAGCTGGTTCGCCCTCATTGGCGAACCGCTCACGTAACCGGTCTGTCGTGCTGAGAAATTAGTTTAACTGATTTCTCACGCAACGTGCGCCCCCTCCTGCTTCCTCGCGGACTCGCCCGCATGCCGCATGGACGCGAACAATGCCTTAAGGCAGTCTATTCGCTCAGCACACGGTCTGCGGCACCATGGCCCCAGCCTAAGCCATGGAACCTGTTTTTGTTCTCCATTTCAGGATTATGTGGAATCCCTCTAGAGTTTGAACTAACCAGGGTTCTGATATCTGAATCAAGAGAGCTCCGCTCTCCTAGCTGTGAAGGTAAGGGCTAGAAGGGATGACCACTTTATAGATAAGGCTCTTAGATCTATAGATTTGTTATGTAAAGATGATAAAAAAGCCAACAGTGGAGGCACCCTTTATCCAGACCCATGATAAGAATCTTGGGATCTGTGCAGATGACAGAGTGGAAAACAGGTCTACATCCATCTACCCGAATGTTTCCTTTACTAGGAGGAACCGGTCTCTCTAGAGAGACAATATGCTTAGGGTTAACTTCTCATGAGAGAGAACATCTGCAATCTCGTTTGTCTTCTCCCCCACCCAAGCCCAAGACCAGATGTCTAGAGCCTCGCTGCAGAGGGCTCTTGAGCGAGTACCTTTTGTCCATTTAAATCAATAACTTTAGCTTTGATATTGCTGAGGGACAAGAGATTGAAGAGCTAGCTTGGCTGCTCTGAGTTCTAGAAAATGTATGTGAAAGCGTTTTTCTGTCTGGGACCACACCTTCCATACAATCCCTCAACCCAGCCTACAAGGAATGTGTCTGTTGTGATAACTGTAACAGGGGACTTACCCTGTTCAGAAAATTTGCCTCTAATCCAGCAGTGTGCTGGTTAATTGACCAGCACCTGGCTGATTAGAGGTGTTAGAAAAAGCCTGCCTCTCAGACAGGAAGAGAGACTCCTTAGCACACCTGTGAGCTGAACAAGGAGACAGACGTCTTGAGCCTGCCAGAAGAGACTGCACGCTGCCAGCAAGACACAGGGGAAAGTACTTCTAAACCTGGAGAACAAAGAAGCCTTCCCCTACAAGAGACAGATAAGACTTTCCTTTCTAAGACTTTTTGTATCTGCACATATCAAGATATATGTTTGGGACTGGGAGACATGCTAATCTAAAAGGAGTTGTGGACTGCATAGGTTTCACTAGAAATACTCCCAAGTGGAACAGAAGCTTTGTTTGGCCCCTTATTTGCATACGTTTGGATGATTTTCTTGTGTTAAATAAACAGGCGCAATAAAAGCCTTATTTCATTTCACCTTAAAAAAAGTCTCCATTGCATACCTCTGCACATGTCGTCTTACAATAACCATATTTGGAAGTGATTCCAGAAGGACGTGGAATACAGGCCCAATGACATAGTTCTGCATAGAAGACGAGCTGGTGAAGCCCAGGACTCAGGGCTATGAATCTCACAAGCACTGCTGCCATTGTCCTCAATGAAATCAGATCCTTGTATAAGATTTAATCTGTGTACTGTATTCTTGTATGGACCTAAAATTCTCTGGGGGAACAGTGAAAGATAACGAAAGGGTATCTAGCATAAACCCTAGCTATTGAATAGTCTGTGATGGATTTAGAATGGTTTCTCTGTGTATACTAAATCATATATTCTCTAAAAGAGCCATTGAGCAATTGCGTTGCTCTATTATAGTATCTAGAGTTTGATGTACTGAAAGCATAACGTCTATATAAATAAGACAACAAAATCCCTTGAGACGGAGATTAGCTATTACCGACTTCAGGATCCTGGTAAAAGTCTATGGAACATAGGCCAGGTCAGAAACCACGACTGTTATTGGTAAAGATGCCCCTTCCACTTGAACCTGAGGAGTCTGCTGTGATCTGTTTTTACACAAAAAGACTGTGTTTGGTCTAAAGTGGGTATGTCAGACAAACTTTTAATTCTGAATAACTCTTGTTTTATGAATTTTTTAAAAGTTTTTTTTGTATTCCGAACTGGGTGGACCGACCTATCTGGCTTCAGTATGGAAAATGGATGCCTGACCCAGCCTGAAACTGCTAAGTTTGCTGACTCTATCCTGCCCTGATTTAGAGCTAAAGAGATGACAGAGACTAAGCAAGAGCTGCAGTTTATTGAGGAAGGAGAAACCTGGAAAGGAAATCTCCTGAGGGGAAGTGATAGGCTCTTGTTTACAACTCTGAGGACCCATTTGTCTGATGCAAACTCTTGTCACTGTTACAGGCTCCCTCCCAGAGATCTGGTAAGGAAACTTACCGGATTGAGATCTGCATCGACATAACTGGGAGGTTCTCAAAAACAAAGATCCTCTGGTGGACTTCCTTTTTTTTAAATAGTTTCTTTGTCTGGTCCTGCTTAGTTATCCCAGGTTGGTTCATGGGGTCTGATGAACTAACTCTCTCTACGACAGGGCTCTCTAGTGTTTTTTCGGAGAGCCCTTTTCATATCCGAGAAAGATTTGCAAGCCTTGTTTCTGCTCAGACTTCTTATAAAAGTTGGTCCAAACTAAATTTGAGTACCCTAAATTGGAAACTCATGGAATTTTGGGGCCAAGTCGGTTAGTCCAACCGGGTGTAGCTCATGGGAACTAAAGTACGGGAACTAGTGACATAATTAAATGCCTAGCCTATGATTAATGTGTCCCTGCTAACCACTTTCAGGAAGGCTCATTTTGATGCCGAGAGGACTTTTTTGAATAACAGGTTCCGTAGACCTTCCCTTTCTGCTGTGTCCAACATGAATAGGAGTGGACCTGCAGCATTAGCTCCTTTAAATTGAAGAGTTCGCCAAAACTTGTCCGAACTGTCTGTGGGAAGGGATGCATTAGTCATAGCTACTAACGCCGCATCAATTTCTGGGGCTATTAGTGCCTGAATCTTTTATTCCAGTATGGCTTCTTAAAACCAAACCATCCTCTTTGACAAGAGATGACCGGAAAGCCAGGGTGGTAAAGTTGTAAAGTCATATACTTCAGACTCGGAATTGATGGCCCAATGGGAAGACTTTCTGAGTCCCAGTTCACCGGGGCAGAAAACGAGGATGAACAGCTAGCCACAGGCTCCTTGTCTGAGGGGACCATACCATTGGTAGCAAAAGAGGGGTTAGGACAGACATAGCCCCAAGTATCCTATTTCATGCAAACGGTGTATTAACACCTAAATAGTGGGACACAATAGTCCTAATAACAACTTGTCAGGTGACCAATTAGCAACTGCTCCCATTACTGTGGAAGGACAGGTGCTTCTAAAAGCCACATAATGGCTGCAAAAAAATAAATACTTTAATGAAAATAATGAAACAATGCCGGAAAGTGACCGGAGGCACATAATGCACCGCTCCTCTCCTCGTGGAACTGGTTGTATATCGTTATGCACTGTTAACCAATGATATGTATTGCACTTAGCAACTTATTCTCCTTACAACAGAGTGCATGGCATTATTCTAGCTTATTTGCTATGGTGTGATTATTTGCATAAGTAACACTTGGGTCTATGTTATGTCTGTTATATTGAGATCCTATCACTATACCTGTGCTGCTGTGACACAGTCACTGTAATTGATTTAAACTGATTCTGCAGGATGCTTCAGGTCCACCACACATTTGTACTAGTAATAATACAGCTAGTTTTTGTTTTGACTCTTGTGGATACTGGGCTATACTTACCGCACTAGTACTTTGGAGAATAGCAGCAACTGTGATATATGATCCTGACTCATTGTAGCTAACAACCAAGGGGAGCTGACAAGCAAAACTGGGGGGTTTGATATCGGTTCCTCAGACCCTGATGAGTCGGAGGAAAAGCGTGTTTTGGGGCACCTTTTACACTTTTCAACTGAGGAAATGGACAGCGTCCCTGGCAAAAAGACCACGGAGTCTGTCAGTTACAAAAACTGCATCCTCCATTTTCTCTGTGCTGAAGAAAAGCTGCCGCCAGAGGCGCATGCACGCGGGTCATGTGATAGGTAGCCGCGAGTAGTGCGTTTTTCCTGCCTATAGCATTATTCTTCGGGAGGCTGGCGCTCCCAGCAACTGCCTCCCGCAGAACAAATCCGTAAGGCATGCATTGGAATGGGTCCTTAGGTACCTTATGTTGTAAATCTGGGTCTGAGTCATTTATCCAAAAGCCTGACGTTGCTTCCCCACAACATTCCCATCTTTACTGCACTTAAATACAGTTTGGAACATATTCACTAAGCAGTGCTCTGCCATTAAACACCGTCCGACTTCGGAAGACAATGGCCCAATTCACTTGAATGGGCCATAAGGTCAATGTTTACTAAAACGTGCTGGAAGGTGTTTTATGGATTAATACTGCTTTGTTTATATTTACTATGTCATAGAAAAACATTTTACCATAACATTCCTGGCTGGACGCACAATATGGCAGTTTAAATGTCCCGCGGCACGAAAGCTAATTTGGTGGGAAAATGCAGAAACATTGTCATTATCAGCATGTCGCCACAATGAATAGCGTATGATTTTAAAAGCTGAAGCCTGCCTCTGTTTTATATTTTTTCATTGTAAATTTTGCTATTTATAGCCCTATTTTTTATATTAGCACTGTTTAGGCAATATGGCCGTAAGTAATTAAAAATATATCTTTTAAAATAGTTATGGATCTATAATAAATAATTTATGTTTTTTACACTCTATTTAGTCTCTTAGTCATAAGACTATCAATCTTTTAGGTAAATAATTTTGTTTTGTTCTTTGTAAAGTATTTACGGTGTGAACCTATATTTAGCCAAACATGACAAGCAATTACTATGTGATGAACATGAATTGGACAGGACAGGAAGAAAAAGAAAACACACATTTTTCATGGGACACAAATAAATAAAACTTACGTTATTACATTTTTTATTCAATTTTTTTTTTGGTCTACATGGGAGTAAATCAAACTATCATACCTTGAATTATCGCCCCTCGCACATAAAAAAAAATACAATGATAAGAACATATATAAATCTTTTTTGAAGAACATTTGACACTCTGGATAAAAATGTGACCTGATTACATGTGAATCAGATCTACGGTACGCGTGTTGTACTAGAATGCTTGTTAAAAACATTTACACACCAACAGTAAGTTCACACATTGAAAAGTTGTTCCTGAGATTACAATTTTTTTTATTTGAAAGCAGAGATACTCTTTCTTTTAAAACAAGTCGGATGGATATTTGCTAAGAAAACACTAAAGTAACCATGGACAAATAATATTTTAAAAAACACCTTACGTTCAGCTCTGAACATGCTGAAGCATCTGCCATTCTTGCTCACAGTCATTTTTAAACATTGATTCATTCCACACACAGGAACTGCGTTATAACAGCACAGTTGGTTTCATGGCTGTCATCAGGGGGGGATGAACTGTTCCAGGCCCGACAGAGGAGGGGAGCCTGGTTGGCTACCCCAAAAGTCCAGAACCAGACCCCCTTCCTCCACCAGGAGCTCTTCTTTACTGAAGTGGACAGGCAGTCCCTCCCCTACTCCACTCACCAACTGTGCCGAAACCCGGATCAAGGCTCGAGTCCGAAAAGCCTGGTGGCGAGCCTTGGTTTAACTCCTTTGCTACCACAGGGGGAACCGTGCATTGGCAAAGCAAAGTGGCTAAGATGAGAGATAGAGGGGGGAAGAGAGGGGGGGGGAGAGGGAGGGGGGGGAGAGGGAGGGAGGGGGGGGAGAGGGAGGGGGGGGGGAGAGAGGGAGGGGGGGGGGAGAGAGGGAGGGGGGAGGGGGAGGAGGAGAGTGTGGGGGGGAGGCAAAAGAGACGGATAAGGAGAAAGAGACAGGGGGAAGAGAGGAATGATAGATGGGAAAAGAGAGGAGTGAGAGGGGGGACAGGTATATTGGAAGAGAAGAGAGGATCTGAGTGTGCTGCTGCCTACTGGCTGCCGTGGAGGATTGAGGGGTCCTGTTAGAAACTTTTAGATAGGGGGTCTGCCGAGCTGCCTGCTGAAAGGTGCTCAAAGAGGTGCATGTCAGGGGAACCTCCTTCTACCAGTCTACAGCAGGGGTGCGCAAACTTTTGCAGCTGCACCACCCCCCCCTCGCCTGCTGCCTCCGGTGCTTGCGCCCCCCTTACCTCCGTTCCCTGCGTCAAATGAGGCCGCGGGGTCATGTGACAGCACGTGACCCCTCGGCGTCATATTGCGACGCGTCATTAGCTGCCTGAATCTCGGTAAGTAATAGATTGCAGAGGCCTCACGCGATCTCCCGGCATTTAATTTAAATGCCATGGGGAAGAGTGCGGGGCCTCTGCAACCACTGTGCCCCCCTACAAAGATCTCCCGCCCCCCCCCCCCAGTTTGTGCACCGCTGGTCTACAGCAAGCTGCCTGGACAGCCACCTCCAAGGACACCTTCCAGCAGGCAAACTCAGAGGATCAGGCCAGCTTAGCTTTGCCGCAGGATAGTGAGGGAGAGAGGCAGCAGATGGGTGTCGGGAACCTGCATGCGGCCCGGGAGCCGCAGGTTGCCGACCCCTGAGTTAGGCTAACACCACATTAAGTCACTAATTATGGGGCTTATTTAATAAGACCAGAAGCAGCCAAGCGCAGTGCAATCGGCTGACATACACCCATTGACTTGAATGGGACTTGATCGGTCTCTTCAGGGATTATTAAATAAACGCCTAAAATATATACTTGGAAGGAAGATTTTTTTTGTGTGATTAGCTTGTAATATTACTACGCTATCATCACCACCGCCAAAGCCTGAAATTTCCATAAGGGGTCGTTAACGGTTACAAAACTCACTACTGTATTTTCAACCTCATTTGTTTTCAGAAGGAATTGCAACTTGTGAGGAAAAAGGTGAAGTCGCAACAGTAAAACTGGAGAATGTAAAATATAAAAAACGGAAGAAAATTATACAATTGTTATCACCTTTCATTCATTCGACATATTTCACCGTCTGAAGTACATAAAAAATGGTTTTACGCTCTGACAATATACAGCCATTTCTGGGCATGTGACTTCCAGTTAACTAAAAGTCGGACCTAATTCACTAACCGGTGCTTAGCCTCATCACATCTTACGTCCCATTCAAATAGGACTTAAGCTGCACACCATTTAGTAACATTGGGCCTAGGTAACCAATTCGAAAGACAAAATACCTGTACTGCCCATAGTGAATGGACTTAAAGCATGCATTACAGCTCGTGCTGTGTCCCTCTTACCATGTACACAAGAGTTAGGGTGCATCAGAGTAGTGTCTTCTCACAGCAATAAACCTTTGTAGTTTAACTAATCTGTTGTGGGAGGTTTGATACATACTACAATATTATCCACTAGAATATATGATGTGGAATTCCATTTGATTGAATTAAATTACTTGCCACCCCAAACTAAATATGTACAAATTTAGAATAAAATCTAAGTATATTTGTATTTCTTAATCACTATATAAAAAAAAAAGTTGTCCCCCGTAACATTGTACAGAAAATAAAAATATCACTCATGAGCACATTCACATGTCTCAGACAGGTATCTAACCCTGCTTTTCGCCATTCTCTTAGCATACAGTGCTTCCACTGCAGCAAGGGATTCTGGGAAATGGCATGCAAATGAGCACACAATGTCACCTTTTGCTTCATGTCCATTTCAACATGGACACCTATTTCTAACATGTTTTTGTGTAAATACTGCTACATACATTTAGCATGCATACATTCCTGCAGAAAAATTGCAGAGTTATTTAGGAAACAATCTTCCTCACAATTGAGGACTTATTAAACATCACCAGGACTGGAAGTAACGCAGGTAGCAAGACAGATAGGTCACTGGCTGTTTAGGAAACCTAGCCGTCTGCAGAGGATCTCAAAAATCTCAGCAACACACAATACCATTGTAATCACAGTAAAAGTGTACATAGCAATGAGGAAAATAGTTTTCTCAAAGTGCTCTGGAACCATGCACCTGGTGATGTTGTATTTCTTATCTAGGGATCCGGCGTCACACTTAAAGATTGGATTCACTTGGAAGCCAAAAAGATGACTCTGTAGCCAAAAAGCCACAACCTCCAAGGTAATCCTCAACAGCACAGAGAGAATATAAAAGACAGTGTAGACAGGCTTCTGGAGAATGTCTTCTTGATCAATGTTCTTGCAAGCAGCGTAGAGATGGAAAACTGCTCCTGGGACCAAAACTGTCACTAGCTGCAGTGCCCAGAATACCTGGAAAATAGAAGGTTTTCAGAACGGTCATTTGAGGTTTTTATAATCCAAGCATCTAAATGAACACACGCAGGGTCAATGCATGTAGGTCAATTAAATAAATCATTTTATATTCAGAGATGTCATGAGGAGAGACAAAGAAGGATCACGATCATGTGATTGCTATAAGTGATTACATGACATTTGTGCCAAAAAGGATTGAGAGAAAAATGTAGTACAATTCATAAGGTTCATCATTACTTTTGATCTAAGTTGCCCTTTTTAGGCCTTATCAATTGACAACAGTTCTACTTTTTTTTTTTAAATGTATTTTTAAGTAGAGATGGGTGAAACCTTTTGCAAGTGTGCAAAAGGGACACATTTTAGAAACTTAAAAATCACCAACATTTGCAAATATTTTGCACAAAAAAGTGTATTTGGAAATTTAGCCAAGATTTCTCTAAAAAAAAAAAAAAAAAAAAAAAATTATGATTTTTTTGACGCAGTAAATTGAAAAATAGCTTGCACTTATATATTTCTCAGATTCACACATTATTATTTTTAAAAAAAATCACGGAAACTGTTTCAGCAATCTACTGTACAAGTTCATACATTCATTTTCATAAGATCCATGCTACCAGTCTTTCTAGCTGTAACAGTGACTTTACTACACAAAAATACAGAACAACATTTGCCTTTTGTAGTTATTAAATTAGCTTCTACTGTTTTACCATCATACATTTCAAAGCACCAACCTCAGTTTTGCACCAGTGCAAGTTCTACTCCAGTTTCAATCAAAGTTTTTTTTAGTGCAACAACTAACCAAGGGTTTTGCTGCACAGGGCAAAATTGGGAGCATTTGAGGATAGTGCCCAAAAGCTTCAAAGAAGGGGTGGGTTTTTAAGTGAATTCTTGAAAGCTTGGGAGGCAGACTCTTTCCTGATGTTAATAGGGAAATTGTTTCAAAGTCTGAGCCCTTCTTCCTAGTGGAATGAGGAACACTGAGTGGTGAGTGGTTGCTTGATCTTGGTCTGGTTTGCTGATAAGAAGTAATGTGTTCTGAGAGGTGTGTTGTTACCACACTGTTTGTAAAGTTATAGATTGTTGAGAGAGCCTTAAACTCAATTCACTATCTGATTGAAAGCCAGTCAAGTTCTCTCAGGGTTCCACTGAAGTGGTAGCTCTAGCAGCAGTGTTCTGAATTGCTTGCAAATGATTGACTTGGTTGTTTGGCAAACCAAGGTAGTGTGTGTTGCCACAGGGAGCGGGTGACCTTGCACAGGTATTTTTCCTTAAGGAGAGTTTGAGCCTCTTGGTGTAGGGAGATGATAGAGGCAGAACGTGACTGTCTGTTTGACTTGTTATTCTATTGTGAGATTACAATCAATGACGATTGATGGCCAGGCTTTTCACTTTCTTGAAGTGTGTTGTAGAGTGGTCTTGCATTTAGATGTTTTTCAGTCTTTAGTTTATCAATTTTGATCTGGTGTCTTATGTTGATAGACTATTTTGTCCAGTTTAACATAATTGCATATGATAGCAATAATAAGACGTGGGACCATATTTACTAAGTAGCGCAATTCGAAGAGTTAGGTTGCAGCAGAATAGTGTCTTCTCACAGCAATAAACCTTTGTAGAAATCATATGACCCATTTAAGTCAAAGGGCCAGAGTGTGTCTTATGGAATAGCACTGCTTAGAATATACTGTACAGTATTACCCATTGTCTGATAATGTGATATATATGTGATTTCTTTTGCTGCAATGCATAAATTGAGTAATGCTGATAAATTCCCTTTTTTACATTAAGAACACAGTTGAGAGCTGACTGCAGAGCAAATATTGTTGCAGCTGTGAGCTATTATGGTGCTACCAATCCACATTTAAAAACAAGAAAGAGTATTACAGTACAGTAGGTGCCTTCAAAATCAAAGCACTCAATACAAATAAGACAGCATTGATTTTTTTTTCTGTTCTTGGAAGTCCAAAAAAGTACAGTATTTAAGCAGAGGCCTAATTTATATTGCTGCTATGGATATGTCAGAAAAATCATTGCAGTAAATAAGAAATCTCTAGACTGTCACATAGAACATACAGAGACATGGATTCATGTAAAAGCCATAGCAATAAGTGCTAAAAATTGCATCTCCAAAACAATTTGTTCGACTACCTTTAACAATCTGTTTTGTTTTTAAACCAGAAATAAAAGCCCTAATTTCTTTGCCTCACCTGAGGAGTTATTGGTCGAAACTGATTGTAACAGAAGAGGTTGACCTCCCTCTTGTCTGGATCACAGCTGAAATGCAAGGCCTCATTTCCATACACTGCAAAGCCCAGGACACCAAGGAAGAACATGCGCACAGAGCCAAAGAAAAGGGTGTGGAACTGACCAATCACTGTGGGAGGCCTGAGCTGGAAAAGAGGGAAGACATTAGAAAGCTAATTCAATTAAATGAACTGTTAGCCACTGAGCCATTCATGTTTGTTGATTGATATTCTGTACTACTTTGCTTTTTAATAAAACAAAAAGCAGCAACTTGCATACATTCTGCACAGAGCAAGCACACAATCAGTAACCTGGTGCAAGGTGTATTTGCACTGAAATTACGGCACACGCAGAACTGCCATATAAACCCCATGCAGAATCCAGTACTTGTTTGCCATTAAAAGAAGCGATTGTCCTCAGCATTTTTGAAAACACCACAGAATCCTCTGCTAACCACCCCAGCTCTGGAGGGGTCTGCTGTGCATTGTGTTTTATCAGTGGCTAGTCAGCAATGCACACAAAAAAAAACAGAACGGCAGATATACCCATTGTTATGCACATTACAATTCATAGAAATCTCTAGATATACACCAACACATAAATAACAGGGAGACCGTCCATAATTATTCAGGAATTCAATTGCAAGCATTAGCATCCACAAACTCTAAGATTGCTAACTACCATAGCAGCAAAATACATCATTTTGGTGTCAAACATTAGGGCAAATAAACACCATTAAGATTTATTTAAAACAGCTGGGAATCTTAGTAAAATATTCTAACTATTACCAAATTGTAATAGCCCTAATTTGCCCTCTCTCCTTCTTTGGTTAAGAACTGGATAGATCCTGTAAAACTAATTTTCCACATCCATAATCAGTGTTAATCCTCCACTGCATACTCACACATCCTTCATAGAAGTTCTTGATATAATTTAAAGACATCTCTCGGAAGACTTTATCTCCGGTATAATTCTGGAATAATTCATGTCTCTCGTTGCCAATTTGCTGTCCCCGGACCCAGTCCAGTGTTATTGCTCTATCATGACCTCTTACTGTAGAAAACTCTCGTCACTGCACATTTCTCTTTTTATCTCTGAGGGCCCCAATCAACTTACTCTCTCCAGACAAAAAAACAAACAAACAAAGCATGTACATGTGGTCAGCTCAATAATCCCCAACAAACTGAGTCAGCAGAAAGACCAACACAATTGTAGGGTCAGAGGACAACAGTGGTGGTGAGTGCATTAGAAGGATGTCAAAGCCTAATACATCACCATACACATATTTCTTTACCCACCCGAGACATGATATGTTTTTCTTGGAATATCTTTCAAGTGACTGCTTTGTCACATACACCACGCATGTTAAAAATGTTTCCGCATCTGGGACATGGGTCATTGGTAAAGATGTTGGTCTTGATACCACAAGCTTGTGGGATCACTTACACCTTCAGGCACTTACATTTAATCAATGTGAACCCGGGAAAGACAATAAATATCCCTGTACTTCTGCGCACCTGGAAATGGGTAAAAACAATATCCTCTTTCTTCCCACTACTCTGTGCATCAGCCGTGCTGGCCAGAATCCTAAAAATGGAATGCAATATATTCTACTGGTATGTGCATTCATACATATCAACGACAGCAATCGGAGTGCTTTGGATTTGAGAAGCGCTGAATAAAAACAAAATATTATTTTATCCATGAATAGTTTTTCCATAAACAACTTTAGAAGCTCTTGTACGTAGTGGAGAGAATTTTCCCACAGGCTTCATATTTTCAACTTAATTGACACACAAGTTACGGCGAGTGAAAAAGTGACAAAAAACTTCCAACGTACAGTGTGCAGCAAATAAAAATACCACTTGTGGGTACATTTGCTAGTCTCAGACAAGTCTGCAAATCCCTGCCTTTCCCCATTATCATTTAGTGCTTCCACTGCAGCCAAGGATTCTGGGTAATGACATGCAAATGGGGACTCACAGCGTGTCACATATTTTATTTGCTGTACACTGTACATTGGAGGGTTTTTGTCACTTTTATACTAACCATAACTTTTTTTGTGTCTCGTTAAACCCACTACAAGCTTCACGTTGCAAAGCCAGTAACCAACCTCTCACTAATGAGACCCAAAAGGATGAAGCAGATGTCTGTGAGTGGTTTTACTTGCTATGCACTTATTTAACCCAGGCAGTCCTGAAAAGGCTGCGTAGTGCTCAGCTTTCCCGGGTCCATGTTAAAATGGACAAGAAGCAAAAGATGACACTGTGTGCTAATTTGCATGTCATTACCCAGAATCCCTAGCTGCAGTGAAAGCATTGTATGCTAAGAGATAATGGGGAAATGCAGGTTTGAAGACCTGTCGAACCAAATGTACCCACAAGTGGTATTTTTATTTGCTCCACTTAATAGAGAATGTTTGTTAAAAAAAAGCAAATACAGGTCTTCAAATGTAGGCTTTGGTATGGTACTCACTCCTTCAGTCCATGCAATAATTAATTATTCAGCTGAATCCAGCTGGACCATCCTATTCAAAATGCTGTCAATCTGTACCGGATGGGACAATAAATGTGACAAAAATGTCTCAAGCACATGAAGAGCCTACACAGCGTCTTTAACAGAGGCCCATGTGTTGAAACTCCCAACTCACAAATAAAAGGGATTAAAACATATTTATTAGCGAAATCAGATTAAAAGCACTGATCATGTTGATTTTGGCAATTACTTAATCATCAGCAGGGGGGGGGGGATGTTTTTAATGTGACCATGATAATAAATATATTTTTACCCACTGATTGTGGTGTGGGGTACTGGGTGTGAACACATGAAATGTCCAGCATGACTGAATTGAGCTATGAGAGGTGAGGGCCGTACCAGTACATTTTGAGATGCATTTGTAATTTGTAGCAACCAATCGCATGTATACTGCACTAAAACATACCAATGAATATTATCTATACAGTACCTCCTCTTTAGCTATTAAGTAAACTATGTAATAATGTTTAAATTGTTTAGTTTTTATTCTTTTTGGGAAGAAGTGTCTAATTTCTTAAGAGGAAATAATACAATATGTTTGAATATTGAAATGCTTTACAACATACAGGCATCTGGTTTGAATGGTTTCCGAAACCTGACCCTGAGAAAGAAAAAGTTGAAGTTGTTGGTGTCACAAATAGTGATGGCCTCACTACAAAACAGAGACAGGCTTTTGAACTTTATGTCAATTGTTAATATTATGAAAAAACATACTAGATCATATTCCAGAAACAGTGCAATTACTCACCAACCTCAATCCAGGTGTTGTGTTGTTTGGGCGACCCATTCAATCCGTGTTTTAGTTCTGTCTCATCCTTATGTCTAATATTCCAAGGCAGATCTGGATTAATATAACCAGTAAAAGACATTTCTTGCCATTGTTAAGCAGTACTAAGAACCCATAAAACCATAAACGTTACCCAAAGTATTAAGCTTTGACCACAAAGATATCATATGACCATACAATAGAGAGATGTAAAGAGACCCATGCCATCATTTGTAAGTGAGTCTCAATGTTCCCATTCTTATCAGTGCCACAGTCACTAGCTTCCCGCCCTGTACAATGTTTGGCTCCACTGGTCCCGGGGAAGCTTCTAATGAGTATCTGGGCTACAGAGCTCAGCGTCATGTGATGCTTCAGGGACTAAATGTTATTTTCAGAAGCGTCACTCGTGTTTTCATGGACTGGTAACTTTCCACAATGTTGCAAAATATTCATCTGTGATACTGTATACTGCAATTTTTTTTTAAACACCTAATATTTTATATATGTATCACCTTACTACAAAATAACTTTTACAGATGTTGAAGGAAGCACTCCTCACCTTAATTCGGTAATTAATGGGTGCGCGTAAAACCACTAATCATCACCAGCATCAGCAAAACTGTAGCACAAAAAAAAAGAAAAAAGTCTACTGCACTCCAGCTACAGCTAAATAATTACTGTTATTGCATAGAAAATACAAAATCTACAAAACGCGGAAAAGTATATTGTACCGAAAAATCTAACTGGCAACATTTCGGACATAAGAGCCCTTCCTCCGTACTTAGACGTGGCACAGGGATAGACCACTACAGTATATAAAGGTAGAAGTGTCACAAATGAGGAAAAAACGCAGAGCGCAGGCGCCAAGATAACAATGCCGCAAAGACGTATTTCAGAGGTCAACTCAATGAAGCCAAGAGCACAGCAAAAATGACTTTTTATTTTAATCCTGATTTACATATCCTATTATGGACTTTTCTCACTGGTCCTGAGAAAAATGGTTTCCTATGCAGGTTACAGAAATTATATTGCAATAGTATGTGGAGTACTCATTTTTAAAGGATGTACTGTATGAAATGTGTTAAAAATATATATTGTAACCATTTTTTTAAATAGTATGATACTTCAATGGTAAGATACATTTTACTAGACCCACATATCAATCATAGAAGATTGTCTTGTGCATAAACCAGAGAATGCAGAGGTATTTTAACCAGATGTGACAACCTTGCACTATTGATTTGTTGGTCCATTAAAAGGTATCCCAACCTACAAAGTATCTCTCTTTCTGGGACAAACTGCCACTAGAACTCTTCCATTAAATAGTGTATTCCTTAGTTTTTTTTTTATAGAGTGCCGAAATTTTGGCCAGGCATAACAGGAAAGATATAGAAATATAGGGATGTGTAAAAAAAAAAAAAAAAATACATCAAACAGAAATATACACATTAGTATAAAGAATCCCTGGCCTGAAGAGCTTACAATCTATTAGATACTGTATGTTGGAAGACTCACAGACATAGCAGGAGTAGCTATAAATGCAGTGACTTGCAGTGTCTGACAAGGAGGTATAGTGCTTTAGGTGCAAATGGGGATGTGTAGATATGAATAGTCACAAGCTACTCAAACGCATCTTTAGAAGGTGTTTTTTCGTATGAGATTTGAAAGTGGCGAGAGAAGGTGCTTGGCAGACACTGTACCCATGATAAAGGCTTTCTGGTGGTAGAGAGATATGAGTGTGAGAAACCAGTCCAAAATGGAAAAGTGACAACCTTGAGCATAGGACAGGTCACAAACAGGGGCGTACAGTTCCTAGAGATCAGAGTTATCATATAAGGAGAGGCCGAGCCTTAAAGACGACGAGGAGGAGAACTTTATAATAAATGCTGAATTGAATGGGAAGCCAATCAAGAGATTTAAGTAGGAGAGAAACACAAACAGTTCTAGTAGAGAGTGAGATTAAATAGCTATAAAATGTGCACTAGGTTATAAAGGAGAAAGAAGCAGTGAATCCAGTCAGTAGTAGGATTATCCTATTGATTTCTATACGTCCAGCTAGATTACCCTATAATCCACATGTTGAAATATCTGTGAACACACCAGAAATACCTGGGAAATATGCTAATTTAAATCATTTGAATATATTTCACACATTTAAATTAGCATCATTTCCAGGTACATAGTTGTTTACATAGTTGTGTACATAGTTATCTCACCATGTGGAGTACAGACAAATTGATTTGGAGGTTTATAAACCAATAGATCCTCACCTAAATTGGCCTCTCTCTTCCTCTTACTCTCACCATCTTGCTGGGAGTAGCACCATAGTTAGGTATAACTTAAATAATATCTTGGTATGTCCCATCGTTAATGAATATGAAATGAATATAATTTAGGCTGTAATGAACTTGTGCATATCATTTAAAAATGGTTGTTACAACAAATAACTCCATGCTTTTTATGGGAGTAAATCCTAGCAAACATCACATTATTTGTTTTAGTAAATACTGCGTTATGATTCACAGGTGTTCGCCTCATGTTAAATATGCTAACTGAGCTTAGTGAGTCTAGCCCTTAGACAATGTGCTTGGGTGACTAGATACTGTTGGAAGTGCTACAGTATTTGACTGTGATGTAGAAGGGCAATGTGAGAACTGGCTTGGACGGACGTTCCAGGAGCTCAGTTGTTGACATATTGTAGAAATATATACAATTATAGCTTGAAGAATGGTCAGGGTGACCCAAAACATCCCTTGTTTTCTTATATCCTGAGGGCTGCTTATTGAATAAATGTAAGTTATTTTGTATTTTCCTACGGGTGCTGTGAACCTTGTTCATTTTTATGATTTTTTGCATTCATGAAGGGAGATGGGTCTTCCTAGTCCTACGAGCACCTGATGTTTTAAATTATAAATGTACTTACAACTTTTTTTTTGCCTTTTTGTCACCTATATTTTAAAAAAGCTGTTCCAAATTTGGATTTTTTTTTTTTACTTGTACAAATATATATATCTGACATGGCATTCAGAGACTTGTAGCTTAACTGCAGATGTTAGGCTAGGGTGGATATGTGAACAGTATATTAAAGTAGGTGACACTCAAAAAGCCAGGGGGCTATAGACACACAGAGAGAGCAGAATAAGAGACTGCAGAAGCATCAACAAAAAGTACATGCAACAAGTTTCTTATGACAAAGGAGATTATGTGAACAACTGTGAAATATAAAGCTCTGAGATGAGACAAAATATGACTACTGCTGACAGTCACATTATGTACAAAACTATTTAAACACATTAACTAAATAGTTTATAAATAGTCCAACACCACACTAACCTCTTTATCGCCCAGCTTCAGCTGTAATCCAAGTATCTAGCCACTTGTTGCATGCAATGGAGGAAGGTGATTTTGAATCTAGCCGGAAGATGATATACATCAAAATTCCTGGCTGGTCTATTAATACAAAGAACATCACCAAACAGTGTTATGGTCCAACTGTAATGTTCCTTTCTACAAAGGGAGCCTGGGCGTTAGTGCACAGATTTGTAAAGCTGCACAAACAGCAATCACTCCAAATTTCTCTGTTCCATCTAAACGAATTGAGCTGCTGCTAGAACAGGCATTTTTTTTTGTAAAACGCTGCTGAATGGACTTCATCAACAACTGTCTCCTCCCATTTGCTGGCTCTACACACACAGCCAGCACCTACTGCTGAACGGGAAACAGTGTGGACCAGTCTGTAATAACATATTTTATAAACACACACAGATTTTACTCATTGGGCACATTGAACCTCTTCAGTGGATGGGCTGTCAATTTGAAAAGGATGAGGATATTATTATTATTATTTTAATTGTCACTTTTAAATATATAATTTAAAGCAAAGGCATGTTCAAATATAGAGTGGAAAACAAGTTAATAAACTTACACATTTTGTGCAAGGTCCTAAACCTCACACAAACAAGTATAAGAGGTGATACATATGTTTATGTACTGAGTTCATTTTAGAAATAATGCATGTTAAAAGATTGTGAAAATGTAACCATACCAATATACTGATTTCATTCTGCATTGCATAATAATGGCAAATAAACGAAATAAAGTCCATTGCACTCAAATGAAGACAAGTGACATTAAATTGAATCGTGTTTTTTATTTTCTTGTCTCAAGTGACATGGCTTTTCCCTCTATATACAGACCAACCTCAGTTAACTCTTCCTCTTAATTGATTGAGTACCAATGGTAATTTACTGCCTTTCACTCTTTATTGGTGAATATTAACAGTCCACCACGTGAAACTTCTTTTTGAAAGTTGCCCATTCGCGCATACTCTGAAACACTACAATTATAAGTAATTAGTACATACATTAATTTACTGTGCAGGATCTTATAGTCATTTACACAAAACGTTGGAGCCCATTTGCTAATGCACCCAAATGGTATGACAGAGAGCCCTGGTGAATTATAACAGAATTGTTATGAACTAGACATTTGCTGTTCCAGTACAAACATTATAAAAAAAAAATGGTAGTGATGGCCCAGCAAAAAGTATTGCTACTGACAAACCCCCCCCCCCCCCAAACCAACAAAAAACAACGTACAAACATGGCAACAAGAACTTGTGAGAAAGACTATTGCATTGATATAAAGGCAACCGCATGATTTGGCAAAGAAACGGCATTAGTGGATATTACAAAATGGCGGCAGGTTTGGTAAAACAGAAGGATACATGCTGGAGTTGCGGAGAGAGCTATGTGTTGTCTTTTCTAAATATAGCTAAGCCACAAAACATCACAGGGGGTGAAGATGGTCAGCAAGCAGTCGGGGGACTTTTCTATAGTGTAACAATTCAAGAATCAGTTACATTTGATTCAATTTAAATTAAGCTAAAATCTTCCAGGGCAAGGGGAAGACATCTTAATGCATATTGTGTAGCGGCTTAAGCACAGGCACTGTAATTAGCCCATTGCTAAATTGTGTAATTAAAGAATTATACTGAGAGGTCAATAGAGAGGTGATATAGAGAGTCAAAATGATTATCGGGGCAGGAAGAGAAAGTATAACACTACTGCGGAAGACATAAGAGGAAAGTCGTGCTTTCACAATGACGTGGGGTCTGTGACCCACATACCCTCTTACTGAGTAAATGTAACAGAGAGGTTTGGTAGGGTAAGGACACAATACACAGGGTCATATTATTAGTCCATTTATTGATTACACTAACATAAGAATGCCACTAACAGCAATAATGTTCTTTTAGATTTCCTCCGTTGTTTTAACTTCGAAGTAGGACATTGTTATTTTGCTGATTTTTTCTTGTCTGAAAAAAAAAGAAGCCCGTTTTGATTAATTGCAAAAGTTTAACGTTCCAAAACATTTTCACCAAAGTATATTCCCTAAATATCTTTCTTACATACATTTTGAAGGGGTGAAAAAATGAGCGCAAAAAGGCACTACAAAATGGAGTGGAAAAAGTGCTACAAAACACTGAGGATAATGAAATGCTATGGGACCTAATACAGCTCTTAAGAAAGGGGTTTCCACTCCCTCTCACAAAAACAGACAACAAATCAGAGCGCAAAAAGGTCCAAAAAATAGAAAAAGACACACCAGTGCAACACAATATAATGACAAAGAAAAAAGATTGGATATGGTACAGTACACACACAGGATGAGTAGAATTCACAGAAAAGCTGGTAAAGGAACGGAGTTCCAGACAGAGATGATCTGGAGGTCTCAGTCAAAAAATTCTCATACAAAAAGAAAAATACAATGGAAAATTGTGTGATACTATTTAAAATCGTGCTCACAAATTTGTCAAGGTGCAGATTGACCACAACTGGATCTTGAATGGGAAATCAGCTACGATTGTCCTGCTCATGCATCAGACTCCGGACTCCCTGGTGCTGGCATGTGATGTCACTTCTGGATTGCGCAGTTAGATTCCTCTGGCATTCTCACAGATGCAGGATACTTGGACAGAGTGATTTCCTTTGCTCAAAGTCAATTGCCTAAAATGTTTCACTACTACGAGACAGTGATTCACCTGAATGATGACACGATCTGGAAGTGACGTCACACGGCAGGATTTGGGAGTCCAGCCTGATGCATGAGGACAATTGGAGCGGATTTCCCATTCAAAACCCTTGTAGGAGATGTGCGCAGAGGGTAAAATACCCAGAGACATTTTTAGGGGGAAATAAACGTAGGCTTTATTAGCCAGCAGCTTTAAAAAGAAAATAGCTTCATATCAGTAAACAAATTAGAACAGAAAACAACAACCAGGCCTAACCTCATGTAGGAGACTGACTAACATCAGCAGTCGTTATCTGAGGGCTGTAAGGCTAGACCTCTTATCACCTTTGACACAGTTCCAAAGAGAGTTACCTGTTGGCAGGGTGCTCTCCACATCAGTCCAGGGTCTGTGGTGGTGTCTGTGTGGGTTCCCTTTGGTGGGTTCCAGGGACCGATGCTGTCTGGAACAGAGTCTCTTTCTTCCTAGGATCTCTCTAGCAATACAGATTCTACTCAGGCGGTCTATGTAGCAGGCTTTTAAGCGTGCTTGATGAGCCAGGTGGAGACTGGTCAATTAACTTTTGCTTAAATGAACCAGCTCCCTGCCTATGCTGAGGCATAAGACAGGCATTATTTTGGAAACCTTTTAGACAGGGGAAAGGCCTTGTTACATACCTCTCCTGTTTGTGGGTAGCTAGTGCTAGCCACGGCTGAAGCCCACCCCTCCACTCTCTTTCGAAATGAGACTGCGGATTGAAAGAGAATGGCTAGAGGGAGAGAGCCCTCAGTCACGCAGAGATTAGAGAACTTCCTCCAGGTAACCTTCACTCCTACCGGTAACTTTGACTTTCGCCTTCGAGCCCTTATCTGGTATTCAGGAAATTAATTACAGAGGGTTGCTACCTCTCGGTCCATTCGTGGATCCTTAAATTCCAGTACATCAATCTTGTTGTAGTTCTCCTCACACCTAACTGTTACCCATTGCCTCTCCTTTTTGTAGTCTGCAAACCTGTAGTCTGGTGCCTTTTTCCCTTGCAAAGATGAGTGGACAACTACTGTTCCATCTGTAGGGGTGCGATCACATATAGAGTTCTCCCTCAATCGAGCCAAATAATCTTTATAGCGGCTATTTTCAATGTGAGGTATCCGGTTTGGCCACGTAGGTATGGTAACATGACTGGATTTGAATTGTACATTTCAGTCCTAGTTCGGTTCTTCTTTCATGGATTTTGTGGTAAGTCAGTTGTAACACTGATAGTATTGTGGATGCATTTATAGCAATACGCAGCTTGCTTAGTTGTGATATAGGATATATATCTAGACTGAATCATGCAAGCAGCTTCCTTCATTTTCTTGTAGCATCTTTGTCCTAACATTTGACTGGACCACAATTACAGATTGTTTCAAATGTTCATACTTCTTTCTTTGTCATTGCATTCTCCATATTGACTGGAGAAGGCAGGCTGCTTTATTCTGGCGATAACGCTGAGGAGCTTCGTTCCTCTGTAGACCGCCTGTATGATGACCACTGCGGAGTGTTTGCGCAGATAACAAAAAGAGATTCTGGTGCACAGCCAAGAGTGGGTCCCAAACAGGTAGAGTTAAAAATATTGCTTTATTGATCCATCTAAAAAAATGGAGGCACACACCCTCCTACGCGTTTCGTGTTGAAAAAACACTTTATCAAGGACTCCTTGATAAAGTGTTTTTTCAACACGAAACGCGTAGGAGGGTGTGTGCCTCCATTTTTTAGATGGATTAGACTACACATCTAATTCTTCTTGTTGGATTTGTTTCTTCACGTTAATTTCTTTGTGAAGCTTCTTTTACTGACTTCAGTCAGATATGAAACCTCCTCTGTCAGGTTTCTGTTCTTTCTTTTTACAGTCTCTATAACATTCAGGACCTTTCTGTAACCATCCTTCCATTTCTGAAAAATCTCCAGCTCTGTACAGAGACTGTGAATCTCTTTCTGAGAGACTTCAAGCTCTGCGCTGAGACTGTGAGACTCCTTCTGAGAGATTTCAAGCTCTATACGGAGACTGAGGGCCTTCTTCTGAACCTCCTCATGCCTGTGCTTCCTGTCAGCAATAACTTCATCAGAACAGCTCTGTTGCTTCACCATGTCGGTAATAATAGTGTTTGCCGTCTTCAGCTCAGTCGTTTGAAGTGTTCGAAGTCACTATGCAAGCGACGCTCCGTGTTCATCACAGTCCCACAGTCAGAGACAAGTATGAGCAGACCACTCTGTAGCTTGGCGTCAGCTTCTATCGCCTTTTCCAATCATTCACAGAGGAGATCACAGTCATGTCTGGCCTTTTACAGTGCATCTTCAGGGTTAATCAAGGCATCATCACTTATTGGTTCCGGCTCTGCTTCTCTGGTATGGATTGTTGAGGGTTTCTCACAGTCAGAACCCGGCACAAATCTTCCATTCACTCTAGGCTGCAGGACATCTCGCCCCCTACTGATGTCTCAGGGTCACCTACGGGCGTAATATTCAAATTCTAATAAAGACCTAGGACAGGCGAGAAAACTAACTAGTGCAGCGAGGCATTTTCACCAAAAACATGCAGGTTCAACTAAAGGCCTGCTTGCTTGGGGGATAGAGAAAGTATCTCTGGACAATAGAGGAGGGAACCTGGAAGCGGAGTTGTTATGTCATGACAGTAGATGGATTTTTAATTTACTGCACCGACACACTTTATTCGAGCAAATACCCGGTATGTACCTGGCAGATACCTGGAATGCGCCACTCCTCACCTCTGACAAGCCCCGTTGCATTTGCTTTCCCAGCCTGGGTTCATGCCTGGCTGATGGGCGGCTGATCTGTTAAATGATAATGATTAGGATTTAATAGGCTGCAATGCTTTGCGTGTCTACCAGATGGCATAAATTCATGAATTGTAATGCAGTATATATATATATACTGTGCAGTATTGCAGCCAGCTGGAATAAAATGCTTCAATCCCTGCCTGGAAAATAACTCAATGCACTCGGGCAGAAAACAGTCATAAACCTCAATACACCCGGGTATACCCGAATTCGTGGGACTAGCCGAGCTCGAATAAAGTGTGTCGCCAGTGTAGATTGTGTGGCCACCAAGGGCCTCAATGAGGATCAGAGCTTCTCATCTTTTATATGATTTAATCATCTAGTGTCTGAATATCTCCATATACAGGAATTTATATACTTAAGGATCATGCTATCTTCCATATTTGTTCATATCATTATGTTTGTTCTCTCTTTCTCTCTTTTAAAGTTTTTCTTTCATGTGTGCCTTACATGCATTGATTGAGTGACGTCATGAGTTCAGGATATACAATCATGGTTGATGAGCAGAAACGCCCCTGACGAAGCGTTCCTGGCGAAACACTGAGTTGGGTGTCTTCTCTGACTGTCTCCTGCTTCAGCAAGTCAGCTGTGTTCCAGTTGAGCAGCATGTGGGCTGTGTTGTGCTGTGTTTGTGCTGGGAGCCTGCATGTGTAAATCACTCTGTGTAGACAACTGAAGCACGGAGGTTCAAAGGAGCACTACTCTGTTCGCTGCATGCCACTGGTTAACCCAGTGTTTCCCAATCTG